>NW_026089623.1:18555020-18837251 GCF_024586455.1 Bactrocera neohumeralis | reverse complement strand
ACCTGCAATCTTGTGCTTTGATTTTGTGGGTAGAGTGCCAAAAATAAGTTTTGGTCTTCACTTCACACAGCACAATGGGGTTTGTACATAAATGATGCACAAATTAACCAATCTATTGCCTTTAGCTTGCAAAGCACAAATCCAAAATATGTTTGGCTGTAACTTGCGAGTTGCTAAAGCGGGCAAATTATGCACTTTCACTTTAATAAAAAATCGACTTGTTACCTGTTATCCGGCTCGAAGGACCAATGATAACTCGGGTGGTGGAGCACGGTGCTCGTTCGTTCCAAAGATGTGGTTGGCCGTGGGGAAACGGTCGGCGCAAATGATTCCACAAAAATATTGAATAAAACAAAAGGTTTCATATAATACATATATTTAAAAATAACAAATTGGAAACACACTTACCACGTCTGTATCGCTAGGAGGTCGCAAAAGGAGAGAGCGCGCGCAACTTTTTAGTAAGTGTTTAGTTGCGCGCGAATTAAAACTTCGAAAAAACTTCGAAAAGAGAAAAAGAAAAGATTGCTCTGCCGATAGAGACGTGGCAAAGAAATTGGGCGGGGGCGGCGTCAACATTGCTACTTTTTTTTATAGCCCAAGGGGTATCGCAGGAATTATTGCAAGTATGTAACACTTGACTTAGGATTTTTTTTTTTGTTTTTTTTAGAAATTATATAACGGGGTGTCTAACGACACAAGTTAAGCAAAAGGCGGGTACTGTAATTTTTTGCAGTTATTATTAATTTTTTTTTATAGATATATGTACATACATATATCGAACTGTTAAGAACAGTTAACGGTGTCCCGAAATGCCGTCAAAACTGTCCTCAACATACATACATACATATACATATATGTGCGTAATAATTAAATTTATATATTTTTATATACATATATCAAATTAATGTATGGAACGGACTCACATTACTTTCCGCCAGGGTGTTTGGGTTATTTTACTTATCCCCTTTCTCGTCCCTGTTTGTTCCTCTGTTAATTTTTATAAATGTGTATGTATGTATGTCCAGCGCTGTCCCTTTTGATTAGGTTTCTTCCTCCTTTGTTGTTCGTTGGCGTAGTCCCCTGCGACTTATGTATATATGTTTATATGTTTGTTAATTTATCTGTGATTATAACGCGCCCGTTTTTGATTTTAGGTTTTTGTTTGTTAAGCTTTGTTATATTAATACCGCGCCCGTTTTAATGTTAGTAGGTTTTGTTGTTTTTTTTCACTCACTGTACAATTTCTGTTTCTTTTTTGTATCTTATTCCTTCACTTCAGATCACTTTCCTTTTTTTTCATGTGTGTTCAACTTGTGTGATCTTTCTGTTTTTTTTTGCACCGTGACTTTGTATGTTCTGTGTTCACTTTAATATATATATATGTATATATATATTTTTTTGTACTTAGGTGCTTTTCGGATAGGCTCGAAGGACCATTTGTTAACGTGCAACACTAGTATACTTACTCGATATACTTGTAGTATACTTATGCCAAATAAAAACAGCACTTTCTATCGCACACTTTCAATTTTTATTTAGTTGATTTCACTAATTGTATTTCTTTTATTAGTATAACAATTTAATTATTCTTTTAACACACTGACACTGCGGCGAAATCCGGGACTCACGTCACAACGTCACTTTGGCGGGAAGTCACAAGAAGAATGTGCGGAGGTTGCGGTTTTAAGAAGAAAAAAATCATTGCGGGTCGATCGTCTTACTTTGCGGATGAAACGAAAAAGAGAGGGATCCCGTTCGGATCTATCCCTTTTGATAGTTTGGGTGGCGAATTAGATTATTCAGTGACGGGATGCGATGTGGGATGTTGCATAACGTTCATAGCTCATGTGAACAGTCTCTACGTCTGCATAACGCTTTTCTTTCATGGGCAAATGCATTTTTCCGAAAAGGGAAAGGTGAATACGGGGAGTGGTTAATGGTTAAAATGAGATGTTTGGACAAATAATCGGTCACAAGCGTCGATCGATGAGACGGATTCTGAGCAATTTTTGGTCGTCAGTCAATCGATGTTTTGGAGATGTTCAATTCCATTTCCATGAGTTTCAATGATGATTTCGGCTGATTTTTGATGAATTCACGCACAGTTTTGATGGAATTTCCGTTGATCACGGATTTTGATTTACATCCTCAGGATAACTTTGAAAACGTTGAAACCACTCGTGCACTCTGCTACGGGATAGGCAATCATCGCCATAAACTTGTTTCATCAATTGAAACGTTTCGGTAAAAGATTTACCAATTTTAGAACAAAATTAATGTTGACTCTTTGTTCGAAGCTCATTTTCGCACTAACAACAAAAAAATACTGACACTTAAAACGCAATAACTTCCAGTCGATGAAATGTCATGAAGTTTTCCCGGGACAATCGATGAAGATAACAGATTCTAACGGACCAGTCGACATATAGATGGCCCTACCAGGGGGCGCTAGATTCGAAAAGTCCTGTTTTCTTTGGAATGCCCCTTGCACATACTGCTGTTACAAACGTATATATGTACTTGTATGTTAGCTAGTTTGCTTATATTGTTATACGTTTACATTAGATTAGATTAGGTAAATAATTGAGGAATGCACCGCGACCTTAGGTCTATTGTGCCCTCTCCTAACTCACAGGGACTCACTAAGCCCCAGTATATTGATAAAGTCCAATATCCTACTGCGTGCTAGTGAGGCGATGTGATCCCTATTCGGAAACATGGATCCAAGGGCCTTTAACCTGCGTCTACAGACTGCTGCGCAGTCGGTTAGCAGGTGTTCCGGGGTTTCAGGCTCCCTGTTGCAAAACCGGCAGTTGGCGCAAGATGATTGGCCCATGTTAAATAAAAGCCTATTCAGCTTGCAGTGGCCGGTGTAGAATGCGACCAGTAAGCCTGAGTTTATTCCTTGGGAGGTTAATTATTGATTTAAACCTATTCTGGTTGTACCCCCCAATTAGCAACTTAGCATGTCACATACCATGCGCTCGTTGCCAATTCCTTTCCCTGTCCACTCTTTCTTCCTTATGGTTCGGGCCCTACCATATTGGTCGAAGCTACCGACCAGTTCGTTGCCGGCTATACCTCTATGACCAGGCACCCAAATTATGTGCACCTGGTTTCGTTCAGCTAGGCTGTTCAGCGATCCCTGCCCCAAATTCCCTCCGATGTTTTCGGGCCGTTGGTGTACCACTTCAACGTGCTTTCCCTCAGCGTTAGCTCAAGAGTAGAGTCGTTCCACTCATTCCTGTTGCCGAGGGTAACCTTGAACTTCTTCGTGAGGTTAATTGTTTTGGTAATGCTGTGCTTCGGGAGGAGGGCTATTGGAATATTACCACTTATCACCTCCATCCTCTGGGACGATATTACCTTACCTTTGCCACACCCCTCTGCTGTCATTTGCAGAAGTGAGTGCTTGGCTACTTTACCGATCACCAAATGAAGAGGTGTGAGTTCCATCAGGACCTCCAGAGCTGCCGTTGGGCAAGTACGCATTGCGCCTGTCATGCAGACACAAGCTAGCCGCTGTAGCTTCGATAGTTGGGTTCCTACCGAAGCTTGCGACGCTATTGAGGCCCAGGACACCGCCCCATACGTAATTATCGCTCGAACAATCATGGTGTACAACCACCTTACGATCCTTGGCTTACAGCCCCAGGATTTTCCCGCCAGCCGATTGCACACCATTAATGCTTTTGTTGCTTTTACCAGGGTCTGGTTCACATGCTGCTTAGAGCGCAAAGTTGAATCCAGCGTAAGACCAAGATATTTGACCCTGCTAGTCATCTCGACTTCTCTACCACCAAGTGTGATATTCCTGAGACCAGGTAGGGCCCTGCTTCTCGTAAACGGAACTACGGTCGTCTTTGAGGGGTTGATACTCAGTTAAACTACTCTACACCACCCCTTTTCCAAGTTTAGACCTCGTTGTACCAGGTCGCAGAGAGTGTCCTCAAATTTACCTCTGGCTATGATTACAATGTCGTCCACTTACCCTTGGCAGCGGATTCCATTGTCCGTTAGCAGTGCTAACAGGTCGTCCACGACTAGGCTCTATAGTAGTGGTGATAGCACACCACCCTGTGGGCAGCCCCTTGTTGTGCCGAGACGAATCCTTGTACCTTCTGCTGAAGTCTCAGCAATTCTGGTGAGCGGTACGGCCTCTATCCATCTACGCACCGGTGCTGCCACATTCCTTCTCTCCAGTGCACTGGCTACACTCCTGTGAGATGTGTTGTCAAAGGCACCTTCGATGTCCAGGAAGGCGCATAGCATCACTTCCCCACTCTCCAGTGAACTCTCTATCTCCGAAGTTAACTAGTAAAGAGCCGTATGCCGTATGCATGCTGAGCAGCAAGCAGGGGTGCAATCTTCAGGAAGTTAGGCTAATTGGCCTGAAAGATTTGGCTAGAGAATAGTCTTTTCTTCCTACTTTGGGTATGAAGATCACCTCAGCCGTCCTCCATACCTCAGGGATATACGCTATTGCGAGGCTCTCCCTCAGCAGCCGAATCAGGTGTGGCAGCAGAATCTGCTCACCCTGTTGTAAAAGCGCTGGGAAGATACCGTCCACTCTCGGAGACTTGAACTTCTCGAACGAGGCCATTGCCCACTTGATCGAGTCCGCGGTGAATATTTGTTTCGCGATAGCCCAGTCGGATCGGGATGGCCTGTGTTCAATTACGGGTAGACACTGGTCTTCCGGAATAGTCTCCGGGAAGTGAGAATGCAGAAGCTCTATGGCTCTTTCTTCCGCGATGGTCATAAAAGTCCCGTCGCTTCTTTTAATTGCTAGCACTGTGTCAGTCTTGCCTCTAGCCAGCGCCTTGTGCAGTCGAGCCGCTTCTGGTGTGGAGGTGACATTTTCACTGAATCTCCTAAAGCTAGCCTGTTTAGCAGACCTAATCTCCTTATTATATAGAGTGAGGTTGCTCTTATACTCTTCCCAGACCCCTGTACGCTTTGCTCTATTAAATAGACTACGTACTTTTTTCCTAAGGTCTGCAAGCTTTCTTGAGCACCAGGAACTGTTGCGCCTGTCTGTGGGCACTTTTAGGGGGCAACTGTCATTGTAAGCGTTAATGATGGATCCGTTCAGCGCAGATAACCTGGTCTCTATTCCCGGGCCCGTAACGCTATTGTCAGTTTGCCCCTCCCTACTCAATTCCTCACTCAGCCTTCCCCTGAAGGTACCCCAATTTGCCCTCCGACGGTTGCGTCTAATGGGGAGTTGTCTGACCTCTACCTTCAGCGCGAACCTTACGATTCTGTGGTCTGATCGGGAGGGCTCCGTCGAGACCCTCCACCGTGAGACCAAACCGCTTGCAGGCTCGTTGCTGAAGGTGATGTTAAGCACTTCCCTTCTGCTTATCGTTATGAAGGTGGGTTCGCACCCCACATTCTCTTTTGCTAAATTGTTACCTAATACGTATTCCAATAAAGGCTCACCCCTCGAGTTGCAATCCGTACTGCGCCACTCTACGTGGTGGGCGTTTGCATTGCATCCGATGCTAAGGGGCAGCCTGTACCTCCTGCAGTACTCCACAAGCCTTTCCACCACTACGGGGGGTGCTGTGGATGCCTCCCCCGGGAAGTAGGCTGACGCCAGGATGAAGTCCTTGCCTTCATAGTCCCTGGCCTGTACCGCCACCAGATCCTGCGTCAGGAATTCTGAAATACAGAAAAATTTAATATTGCTCCTGACTACTATACAAGTTCTACGTCGCTCGCTAGAGAGATCCCTGATTACCTTGTTGTATTCTGTCTTGAGGCCTTTGACCTCTCCTTTGTAGACCCAAGGCTCTTGGATCAGCAGGATGCCCAGTTTTTCCGCTGTGAACCTGCTCGTTATGACAACCGAAGCTTCCACCGCGTGATGCAGGTTCACCTGGGCGACTTCCATATCGACGGCCACTATAACATTGGTTCGATGAGGGGCAAGTCCTCATCCCCGCCGTCGTTCGCGCTGCTGTCCGTGAGGCCCCGGTTCTGGTTCTTAACCTGACCCAGAGCAAACTGGTAGGGCTTGTCCCCGCACCGGGGGAGGAGCATCGTCATACTATGCATGATCGGTATGTCCTCCGCCCTTTTTGCACAGAGGACTGGACCTGTCCAGCCTTCCAGCTTTGGTGCAAACTCACACAGCCAGTTGGCGGACATCTCATCCATGCAGTCCACCTTCATCACGCCACCTGTGAAATCCACCCCAAGGAAGGACGCCGCGTATTCATCTCCTCTGAATACCTCTTCCATGAGGAGGTCCGGCAGCACGGTAAGCTGCTCCGATTCCAACGCCTCCGCCGGGTAGTTCAGAGGCAGTACAGCCATGCGGATGCCTTTGACAGCATCCGCATATCTGCGCCGCCCCTCCTCCACCAGGGGGGAGCCGGTGCTGATGGTTGGCTTCCGGCTATCCTTCAGTTGTCGCCCGTCATCCTCTTGGAGCTGGGGGACTCCTGCGACGTTAACTGCCCGCTCTTCCGCTTCGCGGTCTGTGCATAGGTGGCTGCACTGACATGGCCACGGTCACTTGCACGGCTGCCTTGCACACGAGCGGGCGCGGTACTGTCACGCTCCTTTTTAGTGAGAGCCCTGCTCCCTTTGCTTCTTCCTTTGGCCAAGGTTTCCGCCACCTCGGGATCTTCCCGTCCCGGAGGTGCCGCAGGTACCATTTGAGGCTGGCCCCGCTCATGTCCTTCCGACGAGGGTCATCGCATCCGCCGGGTTTGCCAGCTGACGGGAGAGGGTGCTGCCCTCCCCTCCTGCGCCTTCTTCTCCTCTTGCTCGCACCGTCGGTCTCTGCCCGACATGACACCCCTGAGTCAGAGCCTGCTACAGGGGGTCCTGGTGGTGCTTTGAGCATCCATCCGGGGCTTTCGACGCTTGGACGCCGCTGCACGAGGGCATGTAGTAGTCATCCTCCCTGGCATGCTCCTCGAACAGCGCCAGCTCTTCTGGCGAGAGAGCATCAAGGAAGCTGAACTTCCGCTTAGCTCCTTGAACTTTGGTCGAATCGTTGGGAGTTGCTGTTTTATTTTTGGGTTTTTTGTTGTTGTCGTTCATCTTGTTCTTACGACCCTCGGCTCAACGAGGTGAGCTGTCGGGTCTACTTAGCTTATGGGGAACTAGGAGGTCCGCCACGCCAGAGCTCCTTGGCGCGGTAAGGTCACAGTTACTCCCCAATTCGGCCCGGTGTTGGGGAGGCTGCGTTCTAATATAGCCCAATTTACCTCCTGGCTGCAAATCATCCAATGGGCACGGGAGTCGCATAACACCCTGGATTAGGAGGTGCTAGCTCTTGGTTGCCGCACGCATGCGGCACCCGTCAACCTGCCTGGGCGGTAGAAGAGTTAACAACAGAGGCGCCAGTCGTTTCTTCTTTTCGCAACGTGGCGCCAATTGGAAATTCAAGCCAGGTCCTTCTCCACCTGGCCATTCTAACGGAATGGAAGTTTCCTTTTCTTCTGCTTCCCCCGGCGGGTATCGCGTCAAACTCTTTAAGAGCTGGAGTGTTTTCGTCCATACGTACGGCATGAGCTAGTCAGCGTAGCCGTTGTCTCTTAATTCGCTGAACTATGTCAAAGGTGTCCTTCCGTCGAATGCGGTATTCGCCGTGGCCAATGCGTAAAAGACCATAAATCTTCCGCAGCACCTTTTTCTCGAAAACTTCTAACGTCGACTCATCAGATGTTGTCATCGACCATGCCTCTGCACCATATAGCAGGACGGGAATAATGAGTGACTTATAGAGTTTTATTTTTGTTCGTCCAGAGAGGATTTTACTTCTTAATTACCTACTCAGTTCGAAGTAGCAACTGTTGGTAAGAGTTATTCTGCGTTTCATTTAGAGGTTGACATTGTTTTTGTAGTTAATGCTGGTTCCAAGATAGACGAAATTATCTACAACTTCGAAGTTATGACAGTCAACAGTGACATAGATAACTTGATCAGAATCTCTTTTCTTGCTCTCTCGCTTGTCAGCTGGCAGGGCACCCTGATCTGTTTTCTGAGTTGGCAACAAAACACAATCAGGGTGCCGTCAACCAGCAGTTAGTGAAAAAGGCGGGATGCCAGAAGAGCAGCGCTATAATTACTTGACGAAATTAGTGTGAAATGATATTTCATTGAACTGTGCGAACATATTTTGGCAAAATAAATGTTTATGTAAATTAATTAATGATTTTGCATTTTAGCATTTATGTATGTATGTATGCATTTTCAAAGTGTTTAATTTAGTGTTTTGTATAATTTATTAAACACCCAAGCTAATATTTTTCAGCAGAGGCATCATTGGCAAATGTTATAAAAAATGACAGCTCTCTCGAACCAAAGAGTCTCGTATCAAGTTATCTATGCGAGTGCGACGACTGTTTGATGACAGGATATATTTGGTCTTGCCCTCTTTCACTGCCAGACTTATTTGCCAATGATATCAATATCATCGGCATACGACAGCTGTACACTCTTTTAGAAGATTGTACCTGCTCGATAGGGAGTCGACTTGTCTGAAACCTCGTTTGGTATCGAATGGCTCGGAGAGGCCCTTCCCGATCATGACGGGGCGTTTGGTATTGCTTAACGTCAGTTTACCCAGACGCATTAGTTTTGCGAAGAGGTCGTGCGTGTCGTTTCTCTTCTCACAATTATTTTCCAAGGTTTGGCGTATGGTGATTATCTGGTCGATTATTGATTTTTCAGGTCTAACGCCACACTGATAAAGCGAGGGAAGCGGTG
Source organism: Bactrocera neohumeralis (assembly GCF_024586455.1). NCBI lineage: Eukaryota > Metazoa > Arthropoda > Insecta > Diptera > Tephritidae > Bactrocera > Bactrocera neohumeralis. The sequence continues at coordinate 18,828,518 of NW_026089623.1, read as the reverse complement.
ACAATCGGCGATCGTTCGCCAATAGGGAGATTCTGTTGCTTTTCAAAACCTTTGCACTGTGCAATTATTGCACCCATGTTCATTTTCGTGCAAGGACACGTAAAAAATCCTTGTAACCTAATGCCAGCTGTAATTTTACGTAAAGACATATTTCGCCGTTAAATTGTTAGTGAACGTAGGTTTTAAATAGATTTAATAATTTATATTTAAAATATTAAGATTTGTTACAGTTTTTTGTTCAGAATGAATGCAGAAGGTGCGCCAATTCACATACTATTCAATCACAGTAAACTGACCAAAACAGCTGTTCATATATCACTAGATTGTGCAATGTGTGCTCTTATGGCCTTGTATATTTCGGTATAGGATTTTTGCATTTTGTGTCATTGTGCAATCTTGCGAGAGAAAGAGAGTCCCACTAATGCTGTGTCGCTTTGTCGCCGTATCAGTCTTTCGACAGATTTACTCTTTGAAACATTGAGTGTAGGTACATATTTACATACATATGCTACATGTAGACAAATTTGTTTACATCCACACATATTTATATATGAGCATATGTGTGACCACTTGGTCTTCTAAATTGATATTAAAACTTTTAATGACCTAATCAAGTAAATGCATATATTTACATATAACTAATTATGTAAGCCGTTTCTTGACCAAACTGTGTTTTGCAATGATTATTGCTTATGTTATGATAACTGAGTATATAGAATTAAGTACTAGTAAGTAAGAATTCTTACATATGTATGTAAGTTTATAGTAAATAAGCGACACTTTGTATAAAAAAGGAATTATTCAAAAAAGTAAGCGAGTTCAGCTTTGCAATTCAAATAGCGCGTTTCGATTGTGCGGTGGCCGACCCATAACTGGTTCCCGAGCAGGGACATATGAAAGACAGCCTTTTCTCCATACATCTAAATATGAATTTACTAGGATGCCATTCGGTCTTAAAAATGCCCAATCCATTTTTTAGAGAATGATCAACGATGTTCTCAAAACGCTTATGGAAAAATCCTGCTTCGTTTATATCGACGACATTATGATAATAGGGAAAACTAAAGAAGAACAATTACAAAATATTGAAGAGGTGTTCACGCTTTTGAATAAAGCAAAAATCTAATGTTTTTAGAACAGAAGTGAATTTTCAGGTCATATCGCTACGGGAGAAGGTATTTTGCCAGATACTGAAAAAATCTCCGGTTTAAAACAATTCCTGCACCTGCCAACCTTAAGGAATTAAGAGCTTTCCTGGGTTTAGCATCATATTATAGGAGATTTATAAAAGACTTTACAAAAATTGTCAAGCCACTTACCAATTTAACTAGAGGTGAAAATGCTCAAATAAAAGCAAGTTAATCCAAACGGCTACAGAATTCACTAACAGACGAAGGCTTAAAATCATTTAATGATATAAAATATTCCCTTACCGTCTTCTGAAATGCTGGTATTCCCAGGCTTCAATAAACCCCTTATTATGACAACTGACGCTTACAATACTGCAATTGGAGTAGTCCTTTCACACGGGATAATCGGTCAAGACAGACCCATATTTTAGATATCTAGATCACTTAATAAAACCGAAGAGAATTAATCCACAATAGAGAAAGAAATGCTCGCCATAGTATGTTCCCTCTACAAATTAAGGACTTACATGTATGATCCTCTATCCTTGCTGGTGATCAGTAAGGATTTTATTTCTTAAGCTCCATACATTTTATTATTATAGTAAGTATATAAAGAAAATTTCTTACAATTTCGTATCAGGAAAACACAGAAAGTAGTTACCGATATCGCAGACGAAGGTATAAAATTTGAAACAATTGGGCAAGAACACTATCGCAATGGTAAAGAAAATAAAGACCAGATATTGGAAAAATACTAATTTCCACAAATGACTAAACTACACTATTATCAATGCATTTAGTCATGGACAATGAAGGTAGCTTTATAAGCCCAATAACTCTTAACTACTTGGAAGGGTTGGGAATTGAAATCTATCTAGCTCAATCTCAGAAAAGTGAAGTCAGTGGTGCGATAGAACGTGTGTATTCCACTATTATTGAAATAATCAGATGCTTTCAAATGGAATATCCTGATTGCTCAATTAAAGAAATTGTCAACATTGCAGTTGACAGATATAATAACACGACAATTCTGATCTTCGAAATTGAATAGCCAGATACCAAAAAATACGTCAAATTATCACAAAAAAAAAATATATCAAACAAGTAAGAAAGGGCTAAGTTCGGATGTCAACGAACATTTTATACTCTCGCATGATAAAGTGATAATCGAGATTTCATTATCTGTCATTTACATATTTTTCAAATACCGTATTTGTGTAAAGTTTTATTCCGCTATGGTTCCTAATGTATATATTATACAGAGAAGGCATCAGATGGAATTCAAACTAGCGTTATATTGGAAGAAGGCGTGGTTGTGAACCGATTTCGCCCATATTTCGTACATGTCATCAGGGTGTTAAGAAAATATTATATACCTAATTCCATTGAAATCGGTCTAGTAGTTCCTGAGATATGGTTTTTGTTGTTTTTTTTTTCAATGTAAAAAAAGCCAGGGTGCAGCTTCCTTCTGCTATTTCTTCCGTAAAATTTAGTGTTTCTGACGTTTTTTGTTAGTCGGTTAACGCACTTTTAGTGATTTTCAACATAACCTTTGTATGGGAGGTGGGCGTGGTTATTATCCGATTTCTTCCATTTTTGAACTGTATATGGAAATGCCTGAAGAAAACGACTCTGTAGAGTTTGGTTGACATAGCTATAGTAGTTTCCGAGATATGTGCAAAAAACTTAGTAGGGGGCGGGTCCACGCCCACTTTTCCAAAAAATTACGTCCAAATATGTCCCTCCCTAATGCGATCCTTTGTGCCAAATTTCACTTTAATATCTTTATTTATGGCTTAGTTATGACTCTTTATAGGTTTTCGGTTTTCGCCATTTTGTGGGCGTGGCAGTGGGCGGATTTCGCCCATCTTCGAACTTAACCTTCTTATGGAGCCAAGAAATACGTGTACCAAGTTTCATCATGATACTCAAGTTACAGCTTGCACGGACGGACAGACAGACATCCGGATTTGAACTCTACTCGTCACCCTGATCACTTTGGTATATATAACCCTATATCTGACTCTTTTAGTTTTAGGACTTAAAAACAACCGTTATGTGAACAAAACTATAGTACTCTCCTTAGCAACTTTGTTGCGAGAGTATAAAAAAAGAAACTGTCGCTAAAGACATTACCGTCATAATAACTACTAAAAAACTGACTTTAATCTTAGACTCCTACCATACTGGGCAACTGCAAGGGTAGACACCTACCAGAACGACAGCCCGATAGTAACAATCAAACAAGCACAAGATTACAAAAGGGACGTATAAAATTACTCACATTATCGATGTCCGACTTACTATATACCACGAAATTAGTGAAACAAGTATTTTATTTCCATAATTCAAACATCAACTTTCCGAGATAGATAGCTTATAAAACCAACTGCGATAAAAAACGCAACCGTCCTGAAAAGTCTCAAGCGTTTTTGAGATACGAAACAAATTAGGGATGCGCAATTTCAACTAACACTCCAATTACATGTCGCGAAATGATTTGCAAATTACTCCGGTAACGAAAACGCGTGCGTTCGGTTCAACGGTTCACAAACAAGATAATTCTTTATTTTACTTAATCTAATTGCTAAGCCTAAATCTTAAAACTAACGGCTTAAACTAGTGGTAATATACATATGTATTGAAAATTAAGTACAATAAGTTTCAACTTTCGTTAAATATTGTAATAGAATAAGTTAAGGTGAGTAAGGTAAGTAATATTTTAATATTATAAATGTATTATTAGGGTAAGTATGCAATACTAATATAATTCAATTAATTATAATTTTTGTAATTCATGTTTTCTTAATTTTAGTTTTTAGGTTTTAAATATACATATTTTGTCGCTTTACGCAACACCGGCCACCTTGACAGAATCAGGTTCCTTCAACCTCTATTGGAAGCAAGGCCAGCTTGTGGATGCCCGCCTTGATGAAGGCCCGTCAGACATATTTTGGACCACTGTCGCCAAAACTGTTGCTTGAGAGAGCAAAGAAGTTGCCATCTCTCGCAGCAACGAATTGGACCACTGTCGCCAAAACTGTTGCTTGAGAGAGCAAAGAAGTTGCCATCTCTCGCAGCAACGAATTGGGTCCACTGACACCTGCTCTGGAGGTAATGCTAGGGAGCACCCTATCAGTTAATGCGCTGGGGTTAGTGCCTCGCCGTCGTTGGGGTCCTGGCTCAACGGTGTTAAGGGCCGATAATTCAGGATGGCCTCCACTTCTGCCAGTAGTGTTGACAGTTCCTCTACGGTCAGTAGCGCGTTGCTAATTACGCGAACGATGTGATGCTTGGAGGACTTCACCGCGGCTTTCCATATCCGACCGAAGTGCGGCACCCTCGGTGGTATAAAGGTGAAGCTGAATCCTTCTTCTGCGACGAATCCCTTCACTTCTGCTGACTGGGCAAGAAATGCCATTTTCAGCTCGCGCAGCTTGTGTTCGGCGCCGACGAAGGTGGTGGCGTTGTCGCTGAATATCTTCGTCGGCATCCCTCGGCGTCCAATGAACCTTTTTAGGGCGAAAATAAATGAATTAAAAGAGAGGTTCGAAACTAATTCTAAATGTACTGCTTTTGAAGTGAAGCAAACGAAAACTGCAATGTAGGTTTTTACGGGTGGTCGACCGCGTATTTCAAGGTTGTGTATATCGGACCACAAAAATCTATGCCACATATAAGAAAGGGCCGTAGTATACGAAGTCTTTCGACTGGAAAATTTCACATTATTTGGTTTTGCAACTTCGGCTTGTAATGAAAACAATGAATAAAGTTTCTCACGGTTCTACTGCAAGCTTCTCGGGCATTAATTAGCCATATGCGTTCTCGAAGAAGCGCAACCAACGCCTTAGCCCCAGCGTGGTGATTTCGAATGTGCAGGAATGGTAAATATGTTATAACGAAATGCGAACTTTTATTTAGTGAAAGCGGAAATTTGGCATCGTATGGGAGAGGTGCATTTAATAGGCGACCTCCTACTCGGATTAATTTGAACGAAAGCGATATATCCGAGTACTCATGCAAAAACGGGTTAAGTTTTTGTAAGTTTGCGGGTAGGGTGGTACCTTTGTGCAATTTTTGAATGACATCCGAAAATTCTGAATGTTGAACCACCTGTGAAATTTTTAGAAAATTCAAGTTTAACACTTCTGAAGTCAGATCCCGTCCCATGGAGGATTTTGGTTATCTGATCCATCGTAATATGTATGCGACCACACGAAGCAATTTTTTGTGAGAAGAGGATTTTTCAATCAGGTCCAATATTGAATTTTTCTCAGTAGTCGAAATTAGTATAAATGTATTTTTCTTCTTCTCTAATGCTTTGTCTTCTGGTGAGAGCTGGAAGTGGTTATTAATTGGCCATAATGCAGGGTCTTCTAGGAGGAACTGTCGACCGCCAAACCATATCGAATTATTCAATTCGTCCACGTTACAACCTCGAGACACTGGATCCGCAGGATTTTGTTTTGTTGGCACATGCACTTTGTCAACTTTTGGATTTCAGACGCTCTGTTTGCGACGAAGGTTTGTAGTGAGGATGGATGTGTTTTAATCCAATGCAAAACTCTTTCAGAGTCTGTCCAAAATGTAATTTTGTCGAAATGTTGATTTAACATAGGCGCTACTCTTGACCATAATTTCGAAAGAAGATGTGCTGCCGAGAGCTCAAGACGCGGAAGAGATTTGCTTTTCAGAGGAGCCACACTAGACTTTGCAGTAAGCAGCATACATATAATACCACTAGCAGATTAGCTTCGTATGTATGTACAACATTCGTACGCCCTTATCGAGGCGTCGGCGAAGCTATGTATTTGGCAGATGGCACTCGACTCAACGTTTACGTAACGAGAAATGCTTATCGATGGGAGCTGCATTAGGTTGGCTTTGAAGTTTTGCCAGCTAGTGTCAAGGCGAATCCGCAACTTCTGTGCTAAGTCCTCCGTCATGAAGATGACCTGGGAGCCTGAGTCCAGCAACGCTCTCGCAGGCAGGTAATCTCCACAGCTGGTCCTCATTAAAATTACTGCTGTTGGTAACATTACCCGATCCGGCATACTCGTTGTATGCATGGCATGTGTGGTGGATGGTTGCGGGTGAGGTGCAGCGGGGAAAGAGACTGGATATTGGTGCGATCGATTGCACACACGACATCGATCCGCTCTGCACTTAGAGACCGTATGCCCCCTACGCAAACAACTTATGCATAAGGGCACCGATTTTACGAGCTCGAACCTCTGCTGCAACAGAAGCGCCTTGAAAGTGGGGCAGGCAGTCAAATGGTGGTCCTTGGATTTGCACTGCTGACAAAGAGGCTGCCTCGTATTTGCTGCAACTAGCGCTGATTTGGACCTATCCATTAGTTGTTGCTTTCCATGACTCGTACTGCCTGTTGATATGGGCTTCGTCCTTGAGTGTGATGCTCCTTCCGCTGATAGCTGCTGGTATCTTCAATTTAGGGTGGCTTCACATTCCTTTTACAGTGACAGTTTGTCATAATCCAGTGTTTCTTCCTATTTGCATCGGGCAGGGTCAACCTTTGTCATTACAATGTGTATGATTATTGCGTTCGTTATTTGTTTTTCATCGCCAATCATATACCGCTGACACTTCGTCAATCATTGAACGCAATGAATGCGCAGAAGGCTTTGGGATTGTTGGCAGCTCAAAAAGTTTAGAAATGGTGCTGAAAAATTTCAAACATTTATTATCATAAACTTTTTTGAGACTTGCCAACGCTTCCGGGTAGTTTTCATCCGACATCTGAAACGCTTTAACTGTTTCCAGGGCCTCTCCAGATAGACAATTTACCAAATCCAATTCGATTGGATCTAAGGTCTTAGTATTTTCGAGAAGGCCCGATTTAATGCGCAAAACACTACTTTTCGCAACCGTTCTTTTCGCGACCGTCAACTCCTTACTTGGAGACAGGTTTGCGAGAGTTGGCTTTGGGTTGCTCATTTTGCTTGGTTGAATTCAAATTCACGAAAAAATTATTTGGCACAGAATAATAATGAGAATCAACTGGCGAAAACAAAAAATGTCGATTCCCAAATAACGAAAGCCAAATCGAAAAAGGCGCAAAATGAGCAATCGCACAATACAAGTAATTAACCGGAAAATGTCCGAAGGAAAATCGATAAAAAAAATTGCGGAAAACCGACCGATAAATCGTGAAAGCGATTTGAAAAAATTGCAAATCAAAACGAATAATTTTAATTTTAAAAATATTTTATTTTATTTGTTCCTATAATCAAATTTATTTAACTTTTTATTTAAGTTAAAAGGCTACCGCAATCCCAAAAGCCCTTATTGTTTCACTTCAAATTTATACATTTAGATATAAATATACGTGGGGTTCAAATATATCGATTGTATATATAATATATGTATATATTGTTATATATATATATGTATGTATGTCAATATAGTGAAAAAAGGGAGAGACAAAAACTGAAAGTATGCACTTTGTTGTTTATTGATCTTCGTTTGTTTGTACTATTTCAATAATCCGCACTCGTTACCTGGTGCGTCGGCTGTTTGCTGGCGCTCACTTCCCTTTGGCATATGATACAGTTGCAGCACATTCCCACGAAGCGGTCAGCGGCAGCGATAATGTTGACGTAGATGCAGGGGCAGCGATGACTGTGATGTAGACGTAGCAGCGACGATGATGGCGTTGGCGCAGTGGCAATGATGAAAATGTTGAAACGTTACGTACGTTATCTGTTCCTCTTTGCGGCACTTCACTAGGCACTTTTGACTCAACGGACACTTAGCGGCACTAAAGATTTTAGCGTTTTTTTTGTTTTTGTTTTTTACAAAAGCATTAAAACGGCACTTTTAATTTTAATAATTATTATTTTTTGTCACGGTACTTTCAAGCGAAACTGTTCCAAACGCTTCGATGGACTTTTTTTGTAACTCACTGTACCTACCGTTTACCAGTTTCCTTATGGAAGGCCTACACACAACAATTAGTTGGTTGATTGAGTTGGGCTAGAAATTGCCCTTGTCGCTATATACGACACAACTTTTAATACAATTTTGAGGCCAACTTTATTTTGAATATTCACTTCGTTGCTTAAACATGAGTTCGGAAGTTGTTGCTTTACTTATTATATATGACGCGCTCTCTTCGACAGCCGAAATAAAATGGTGAAATCGTTTGAAATCGCACGACCACCCCAAACACGATCCAACTAACACAACCAACTTGACAAAATATCAAAAAATTTTAATTTTCATCCAATCAGTTGGTACAACTCATACAACTGCCCCATACACGTAACAATCAGTTGTACAATTCGATGAAATTGGTACAATAATTGATGCGTGTATGCCTTCCATTACACTCATGTATGTATGTGGGATTAGAATTGATATCCGAATTTCATAACTCATCATAATTAACAGATAACTGGCAACCATTTATTCGAACATCGAATAGTGGATGCCAATAGTGGTGTTTAATTCTCGAACTCTTGAAGAGTCACTCAAGGAGGACGATGCGTCGATTGTTAAGGATAGAAAAAAAAGAAAATATATTAGTCAAAGAAAAACACCAAGTTGTGTGTTTAATATAAAAACGTTTGGTTCTTTATTATGACTAATAAATGGTTATATATTACCTTGTTAGCGTTTATGATGATAGTGATGATGGCCGGTGGACGTCTTGATTATCTCCCTTCTTCTTTGAAAACAAAAAAAAACAACAAATAAGGAAGGGCTAAGTTCGGGTATCACCGAACATTTTATACGCTCGCATGATAAAGTGATAATCGAGATTTCATTATTCGTCATTTACATATTTTTCAAATACCGTATTTGTGTAAAGTTTTATTTCGCTATCATCATTGGATCCTAAAGTATATATTATACAGAGAAGGCATCAGATGGAATTCAAAATAGCGTTATATTGGAAGAAGGCGTGGTTGTGAACCGATTTCGCCCATATTTCGTACATGTCATCAGGGTGTTAAGAAAATATTATATACCTAATTCCATTGAAATCGGTCTAGTAGTTCCTGAGATATGGTTTTTGTTTTTTTTTTTTTTTTCAATGTAAAAAAAAGCCAGGGTGCAGCTTCCTTCTGCTATTTCTTCCGTAAAATTTAGTGTTTCTGACGTTTTTTGTTAGTCGGTTAACGCACTTTTAGTGATTTTCAACATAACCTTTGTATGGGAGGTGGGCGTGGTTATTATCCGATTTCTTCCATTTTTGAACTGTATATGGAAATGCCTGAAGAAAACGACTCTGTAGAGTTTGGTTGACATAGCTATAGTAGTTTCCGAGATATGTGCAAAAAACTTAGTAGGGGGCGGGTCCACGCCCACTTTTCCAAAAAATTACGTCCAAATATGTCCCTCCCTAATGCGATCCTTTGTGACAAAATTCACCTTAATATCTTTATTAATGGCTTAGTTATGACACTTTATAGGTTTTCGGTTTTCGCCATTTTGTGGGCGTGGCAGTGGGCGGATTTCGCCCATCTTCGAACTTAACCTTCTTATGGAGCCAAGAAATACGTGTACCAAGTTTCATCATGATACTCAAGTTACAGCTTGCACGGACGGACAGACAGACATCCGGATTTGAACTCTACTCGTCACCCTGATCACTTTGGTATATATAACCCTATATCTGACTCTTTTAGTTTTAGGACTTAAAAACAACCGTTATGTGAACAAAACTATAATACTCTCCTTAGCAACTTTGTTGCGAGAGTATAAAAAAGCAAAAGGGGTGGCCAGCAGGATCGCTTGATAAGCTACTGAGTAAAGTGGAGCGGGAGACTATTGCCAGTTGAATGAAAGTTATTAGCGGTTTATGTCAACAGCTAACTGGCAATAGTTTCTTATATACTCACTAGGGTTGGGAATAAGAAATTAGGCACTGGCCTAAACATACAGCCCCCCTTGCGGTTATAATTCATTTGTGATAGTTTTTTAAAATAAAAATCAAATAGCGAGGAACAAAAAAAGGAATCATAAATAAAAGTTATTTCTCGACAAATTCCTTTGGGTGAGTAAAGGATAATCAATAGATAGGACTGATTTACTCATCTAAAGGATAATTCTACATAAATTTGATGCTAAAGGCAAAATATTTTTATTTAATTATTATTATTTACAACACTATGCTAGTGTAAAGCATTTCACACCACATAAGGCCACCTCCACACTATGCAATTTAATATAGCGTTCACACGATCAAATAATTTATGCACTTTTTCTCGAAATCCAATCAGTCTTAGATGATAGGCAAAAACAAAAAAACAAAAAAATCTTCAACATGGTAATTTCAGGAAGATGACTCGCTTGTGATTTTTAGCACAATCACTTTTCACTTCTTTTTTAAAGATTTGCCACTGTACACATAACTTCACTCACTCGAATGTACATATGTAAGTATGTACATATAAAATATGTACTTAACTTTTTTCTTCCGCTTATATAGGGAACACTGCACTTTTAACGGAACACCTTCACTTAATACATGTATGTAGGTACGTATAACTATTTGTCTTGTCTGTATGTATGTATATGTGTTGCTTTTTCAGTTTTTTTTCTTTTTTATGTGTTTAACTATATAACACAAGGGTTATATTTATTTTATGTATTTTTTAACTAATTTCATTTAGCCGAAAGCCGAAAACCGCGACCCGAAAGGAATTAAACACAGGTAATTGGTTCGAAAGAATTATTAATGCACTATTAAGAGTTTTACACTTTTTAAGTGTATTTCAGTTTTAACTTTTTAATTACGCACTTGTCCCTGCTCGGGCGCCATAAAAAGTCTCAAGCGTTTTTGAGACACGAAACAAATTAGGGATGCGCAATTCCAACTAACACTCCAATTACATGTCGCGAAATGATTTGCAAATTACTCCGGTAGCGAAAAGCCGTGCGTTCGGTTCAACGGTTCATAATGAAGATAATTCTTTATTTCACTTAATCTAATTGCTAAGCCCAAATCTTAAAACTAACGGCTTAAACTAGTGGTAATATACATACATATGTATTGAAAGGGGGTAAGTACAATAAGTTTCAACATTCGTTAAATATTGTAATAGAATAAGTTAAGGTGAGTAAGGTAAGTACTATTTTAATATTATAAATGTTTTATTAGGGTAAGTATACAATACAAATATAATTCAATTTATTATAATTTTTGTAACTCATGTTTTCTTAATTTTAGTTTTTAGGTTTTAAATATACATATCTTGTCGCCTGACGCAACACCTTCAAAAGACATGACATCCTATCCAGGTGGATCTGATTGAAAATGGTTAGCAGGAAATCCCGATATTATCATTTAACAGGAATAACATGTGCACTTTGCACTTTATATGCACATACGTTTATGGATGTATGACATATCCAAAAAATAATGTATACACATGTCACCCATAAAACCTACAAACATTGTTCTACAAAAACAACAATCGTCTCAAATAGCATCAGCAGCGTCAGAAATCAATGCAGTCGATGCCCACATTTGAAGAAAAACACACAACAACAACAGGCAAACTCGCTTCATTCATAAAAGCAGACAGGCGTCTTTTCGCGACGATGGCGAAAGCTAAAAATCATAAATTGAACAATTTATGACATTCTTCTAGAAGGGAAAAGCGTCAACCCGGCAAAGTATGTACAGAAAAAAGTAGCTCTTGTCGATTTAAAATGTTTTACAATTGTAAAATTTTTTACGCAGCTCGCAAAATCTGCGTCGATAAGTATGCGAGCTCATACATAAACATATATATATTTACTCTGGTTTGTGAGCGAAGCCGTTACAGCGGCAAAGGAACTAGTGACAATCGGCGATCGTTTGTTTGGGTTTTTCGGCACAGCTCGGATTTTCTACCAACAACACAATGTTGTGACGCTTTGTCGTCGCCTCAGTCTTTCGACACATTGACCTTTTGACAAAACGTGAGCTTCGGCCATTGCTTGTTCGGGACAAAGATATTTCGCATGAATACATATTCACATACAAAGTTGTGTGTGGACAAATTTACAAACATTATGCGTATGGTTCTTTCAAATTTGTTTACATGCACCCATACTAGAATATCTGCGACCTCTTTATGTTTTAAGATGTTAACAAAATTTTTAATTCCCAAAGCAAATAAATTATACATATTTGTATAATTTATTGATCCTATATTAATTACATATGTATTTAGAAAAGAATATACACCTTCTTCTTCTTCTTTACTGGCGAAGACACCGCTTCCCGATTATAGTCGAGTTAACAACAGCGCACCAGTCGTTTCGTTTTTTCCCTACGTGGCGCCAATTTGAAATTCCAAGCGAAGCCTGGTTCTTCTCCACTTGGTCATTCCAAGGAAGTGGAGGTCTTCCTCTTCCTCTGTTTCCTCTGTTACTGCGATGTTACTGCGATGTTACTGCGATGAATACTTTCAGAACTGGAGTATTGGCCGCGGCCAACGCGTAAAGGACCATACATCTTTGCCAGAACCTTTCTCTCGAAAACTCGCACCGTCGACTCATCAGTTGTTTTCATCGCCAAGCCTTTGCACCATATATCAGAGATAGGATTTTACTTCTCAATTACTCACTCAGTCCGAGTTATTCTGCGTTGGATTTCCAGGATGACATTGTTGGTGGTGTTGATCACCACCTGGTGGCGCCAGCTGTATGTCGACTGGTGCGTTGGAATCTGCCATCTTCATCGATTGTCCAGTGAGAATTTCATGACATTTCATTGATTGGTCGGTATGTTTGTGTTATCAGGGCCAAAATGAGCTTCGAACAAAAAGCCAACATTAAATTTTGTTTTAAAATTGGTAAATCTTTTACCGACACGTTTCAATTGATGAAACAAGTTTATGGCGATGATCGCCTATCTCCGTAGCAGAGTGCACGAGTCAACGTTTCAAAGAATTCGTGGGGACATAAATGACGATCAACATGTGGGCCAATCAAAATCTGTGATCACCGGAAATTCCATAGAAACTGTGTGTGAATTCATCAAAAATCAGACGAAATCATTATTGAAATTCATGGAAATGGAAATGAATATCTCCAGAACATCGATTTGTCGCATTTTGACCGAACATTTGGGCTTACGAAAGGTGTGTGCACGGTTTGTTCCACACAAACTGACTGACGACCAAAAATTTGATAACGTGCCGTCTTATTGATCGACGCTTCTGACCAATTATTTGACCAAAAATCACATCTTAACCATTAACCACTCTCCGTATTCACCTGATATGGAACCGTGCGACTTCTTCCTTTTCCTGTATTGAAGCAAAAGGAGAATAAAATCAATTGATTTTGCCGAAAAAACCATTTGTTCTGTTTTTTAAGTCCTGTTTTCTTTAGAACGCACCTTGTGTGCGACAGATACCAACTTAAAAAAATTAAACAAAACCCATTGCTTTGCGATTACCTATATGAAAACCAAGCTATAATTGAATTAATTAGAGAAGGAAAAATATTTCTTTCAAGTTTTATTGGAAATGTTACTTATAATAATACATATTTTAAACTAAATGGTACTTTTCTTATAAACTAATTTAACGAAACTGTAACCTTGAGTAACGTTAGTTATACAAACTGGCAAACAAGTTCCTATCAGATCTTACCCGCAATCCTTCAGAATAGCCTAACAGGAAATGAAATTATATTAGACTTAAACTGTTTACATAAACTACATTTAATTAATGTAAATGAACTAATACGAATAACATCGAAAAACATTATTTCAAGTAGCTGAAGCTTCGGAGGATGGAGTCATGTGTAGAAGTTCACGCAGGTGAGGAAAGTTCTCTGATCGCCATTCACTTGGGAGTGGCCAGAAGCGATTCTTTTACACATGGCTCAAGCAGCTCACGACTTCCGGTTTTTGACCAAGTATCCTCTGGGTAGCCTAAGAACATCCGTTCGAAGGCGAGCTAAAGTGAGAAGGCGAAACATCCCCTACATAGGGTTATGCGCTGGGTTTGGGACCCGCCACGTAAAAAGCTCACCCCAATGAAAAACCAACAGCAGCCTCGGATCAGAGACCCCCCTTTTGATGACGACCATGGCAAACGAAATAAGGACTACGAATTAAGGGCATGCACCTGGAATGTCCGGTCCCTTAATTGGGAAGGTGCCGCTGCCCAGCTGGTTGATGTCCTCGTAAAAACAAAGGCTGACATCACCGCCGTCCAAGAAATGCGATGGACGGGACAAGGACAGAGACGAGTAGGTCCTTGTGGCATTTACTACAGTGGCCATATAATGGAGCGCAAGTTTGGTGTGGGATTCGTGGTTCTATCATTCACTCCGGTGCCTGAAAGCGAGGTTATTCAACATATCGCTGATCTGCGCCCACGCCCCGACGGAAGAGAAGGACAATGTGACCAAAGATATCTTTTATGAGTGCTGGGAGCGCACTTATGAGAGCTGCCCCCGCCACGATGTCAAAATCGTGCTTGGCGACTTTAACGCCAGGGTGGGTAAAGAAGGTATCACGGAAGACACGTCTCCAGTGTTTTAGATGTGCGTGCGCTCCGAGGTCCTAACATCGACTCGGACCACTATCTTGTTGCAGCTAAGATTCGCACCCGCCTCTGTGCAGCAAAAAACGCACACCAACAAACACAAGGAAGGTTCGACGTCGAGAAGCTGCAATCGCAACAGACAGCCGAACGATTTTCTACTCGGCTTGCACTCCTGCTCTCTGAGAGCACTCGTCAACAACTCGGTATAAGTGAACTGTGGGACGGCCTTTCAAACTCCTTACGTACAGCTGCAACCGAAACCATTGGTTTTCGGAAAGTGCAAAATAACAGCTGGTACGACGAGGAGTGCCGTGTCGTAGCGGAGAGAAAACAGGCTGCCTACATCGCAACGTTACGATCGACCACTACACGTGCGGGATGAGATAGATACCGAGAGTTGAAGAGGGAAGCGAGATGCATTTTTAAACAGAAGAAGAAAGACGACGAAATGCGTGAGTACGAAGAGCTTGATAAGCTGGCCGACAGAGGTAATGCTCGAAAATTCTACGAAAAAATGCGGCGGCTTACAGAAGGTTTCAAGACCGGAGCATACTCTTGTAGAACCCCCAAAGGTGATCTAGTCACTGATGCCCAGAGCACACTTAAATTATGGAGGGAACACTTCTCCAGCCTGCTGAATGGCAGTGAACGCCCAACACCAGGAGAAGGAGAACCCGATTTCCTAATCGATGACGATGGAGCAGACGTTCCATTACCCGACCATGAAGAAGTTCGAATAGCAATTGCCCGCCTGAAGAACAACAAAGCGGCAGGGGCCGACGGATTGCCGGCCGAGCTATTCAAACACGGCGGCGAAGAACTGCTAAGGAGCATGCATCAGCTTCTTTGTAAAATATGGTCGGACGAAAGCATGCCCAACGATTGGAATTTAAGTGTGCTATGCCCAATCCATAAGAAAGGTGACCCCACAATCTGCGCCAACTACCGTGGGATTAGTCTCCTCAACATCGCATATAAGGTTCTATCGAGCGTATTGTGTGAAAGATTAAAGCCCACCGTCAACAAACTGATTGGATCTTATCAGTGCGGCTTCAGACCTGGAAAATCAACAACCGGCCAGATATTCACCATGCGCCAAATCTTGGAAAAGTCCCGTGAAAGAAGAATCGACACACACCACCTCATCGTCGATTTCAAAGCTGCTTTCGACAGCACGAAAAGGAGCTGCCTTTATGCCGCGATGTCTGAATTTGGTATCCCCGCAAAACTGATACGGCTGTGTAAGCTGACGTTGAGCAACACTAAAAGATCCGTCAGAATCGGGAAGGACCTCTCCGAGCCGTTCGATACCAAACGAGGTTTCAGACAAGGCGATTCCCTATCGTGTGACTTTTTCAACCTGCTTCTGGAGAAAATAGTTCGAGCTGCAGAACTTAATAGAGAAGGTACCATCTTTTATAAGAGTGTACAGCTGCTGGCGTATGCCGATGATATTGATATCCTCGGCCTTAACACCCGCGCCGTTAGTTCTGCTTTCTCCAGACTGGACAAGGAAGCAAAACAAATGGGTCTGGGAGTGAACGAGGGCAAAACGAAATATCTCCTGTCATCAAACAAACAGTCGTCGCGCTCACGACTTGGAACTCACGTCACTGTTGACAGTCATAACTTTGAAGTTGTAGATAATTTCGTCTATCTTGGGACCAGCGTTAACACCACCAAAAATGTCAGCCTAGAAATCCAACGCAGGATAACTCTTGCCAACAGGTGCTACTTCGGACTGAGTAGGCGAATGAGTAGCAAAGTCCTCTCTCGACAAACAAAAACCAAACTCTACAAGTCACTCATAATTTATGTCCTGCTATATGGTGCAGAGACTTGGACGATGTCAACAACTGATGAGTCGACGTTGCGAGTTTTCGAGAGAAAAGTTCTGCGAAAGATTTATGGTCCTTTGCGCGTTGGCCACGGCGAATATCGCATTCGATGGAACGATGAGCTGTACGAGATATATGACGACATTGACATAGTTCAGCGAATTAAAAGACAGCGGCTACGCTGGCTAGGTCATGTTGTCCGAATGGACGGAAACACTTCAGCTCTGAAAGTATTCGACGCTGTACCCGCCGGGGGAAGCAGAAGAAGAGGAAGACCTTCACTCCGTTGGAAGTACCAGGTGGAGAAGGACCTGGCTACGCTTGGAATATCCAATTGGCGCCACGTAGCGAAAAGAAGAAACGACTGGCGCGCTGTTGTTAACTCGGCTATAATCGCGTAAGCAGTGTCTACGCCAATTAAGAAGAAGAAGAAGCTTCGCAGCAATTCTTCTTGCAGTAACACTATCGTTGGCTTTGTATATCATACTTCAGAGGTGGGCATATTAACCCTCAGTGGCATTTTGCACCGTGCGGGCACGCGTGCACATTTTGAGGGTTATAGCACAACCACTGAAAAACGATACTGCTTTCTTTCCTTTTCCTTCCTCATCGGCAAAATGTGTGCACAGTGAAAAACTTGGTAAAAACGCAGAATGGCGCTTGTTTACATTTGAACAATGTTGCCGTTGCCCAATACGCATATAGAGTTTGAGCACATCTTTGTTTTCAATTACAATTTTTGCAACATAAAATATCAAAACTGAAAACAAACTGTTAAAAATAGTTAACATATTTATAAATAATAGCATACGACTCTGATTTTGAGTTATTTTATGAAAATTTCAAACATATTGAAACATATTGAAAAGATTGAATTATAAAAGTTGATAATTACTATATATACTATCCTGCGTTGTGAGAGAGCAATCAGCTGCCACGTTTCTACGGCAAAAATCCAAATGCCGTGCATTCTCACGTCATCCCACGTCAAAGAGAGAAGGGAGTAGCGTTTTTCACTGCTCAGTTACATTGCGCGCCCATAAGATAGGTCGTGGCAGCTGACACGAGCCACGATTCTACGTTTTTCACTGGTTGTGCTATTAGATCATCGCAAACATGACGCTCTGAACACTTAGAGAGCCACACGACCTGACAGGACGATAGTGAACTGTAAATGGCGTCGTGAATCCCACTACATGAACATTTGTAAGAAGGCAGCGACATAACAATGGCCGGCATGTACACAAAACAACACAGTATGTACACAATTTCGTTGTTGCCATACTAATACCTTTCACTTCAACGAAATTGTAATATTTTGTTCAAACTGAAATTTCTTATGCAAAAAATAAGTAAATAGGTAAATATTTTTGTTTTGAATTATCAATCGTTATTACAAATAATATAAGAGAACTATTTTATGCTTTTATTTGTAAAATAACGAGAGGTTTGTTAGAGCTTTGACGAATTTACAGTTTACATATTAGTGGCATCACTCCTCTTTACTGTCAAGTCTACTGTCGTCTCCACTGTCGTCGGTAAATTTAAAAATATTTTGAAATTAGCGAGAGCGACATGAAGAGCGAATTGAGAGCAATGTATTTTACCACCCTTTGTTTACAAATGAGAGCGCGAGTTACATATATAAATAACCCAACAACAAACAGTAAAACTGATAAATTTGCTGAATTTCTTAATGAAATATTTAAATAGAACAACCGAAAATCAGTAAAATTGTAATATGATACCATTTCGTTTGCTATTGCAAAACTCAACTTAAAAAAAAAAAACATAAAGATACAAAACAAAATCATTTTGTTAACAATATTTCCGAGAATCTGTTTAAACTATTAAGTTATGAGGTTATTACCTTAATCAGCATTTAAGTAAAAATGATGTATAAGCAAGTGCTTGCTTTCTTTCTTGCAAAACACATGTAATAAGTATAATAAGTTTTTATGATTTGTAAGCAATAATTCATTGCAATAGTAACTCCAATGATTATTATTAATAAAGTGAAAGTGGAGTCTGATTCCAATATCCAAACCACCTGGTTTTAATTCGGTACAAGTTTTTTAAAAACGTTTGAACGCGACCGTAATATAAAATTGGCGCAGTCGATAGGATCCTTAAAAAATATTAAATTAAGGATTCAGTGAAACAAACCGCGTTCGAAAAACAACAAAAATTTTTTTCCCTCCGGAAATCGTTAAAACCAATAATTTTTTATAAATCCCAAAACTAATTCTGCAATTCTGTAGCCAACTCAGGATTTGACTAGACCCTCCAGAATATAAATCACAATATAAAACAACCCGGATAAACACAAAAATCGACACCACCGATGGTGCAGTGGACATAATTTGTGAAAAGAAATAAAAGGAAAAGTTCAGAAGTGAAAACGACCTAAAAAATTAAAAGGCGTTAATTCACCAGAAAAAGTTAAAAAAAAACAAAAGTTTTTGTGAAGTGTTTGCAGTGAACTCGTCTCAAAACAAAAAGAGCGTGAGTTCACCAAAAAGTTAAAGTTTAAAAAGTGAGGTAACCGAACCCATAAAAACAAAATTAAATCATCAAGGCACCGAGCCTTCGGTAACAGGAGACAAATGGAGAACGAAATGCAGACTCAGATGGCGGCAGTCAACTTAGTAGAGGAGCTTGCTCGCAGAGAGTAACAGTTGCAGCAAATGCGGCAATCTTACCTCGAACTAAGAAACCGGACAGAAGGAAGCAACAGCAAGGCATGCACTCATAAAAACAGTTAACGACCTGCCGATATTTACGGGGACAGGCGATATTACAATAAACTCGTTCTTCAGCAGCATCGAGTACCTACTATCCAAAGGAGGTGACGCGATCAATTTACTACAGGACCATCTAGGGAGAGGCGAAAAATACAATTATCAATATACCTTAACCAGACAACTGGCAGTTAATAAAGGAAACCCTAAAACTGAGGTATTGACCCGAAGTAGAGCCGCATCATCTGTATAAGAAGATTGGGAATCTTAAGGTAAGTTCCGTAAATGAAGTTATGAGAGAAATACAGAATATTAAATATAAGTCGGACAAACTGACAGTGTAATATAGGGGTGACAGTTACATTGACTTAAGTAACATGGACAGCTTATTAGTAAATACCATAAAGGAGATGATAAGGGAACCTTAATGAAATAATAACAATAATGGCAAGTAGAAGATTTGAAGATAGTAATATTAGGCCGGAATACATGAAATTTAGAATAAAAGGAGATAGCTCAACGGAAAAATATAGTAATAGGTATCCTGATCGAGGACAAAGACTAATACAAATTATAGACGTCGAGATAATCAAGGTTCATATAATCAAATACGAGTATATGAAAATGATATTAGACATAATAAATCAGGCCAATTTAAACAATATAATAGTGGAAAATTTAATAATAATTACAAACCAAATTCAGGTAATTTTCAAGGGCCACAAGCGATAGGAAACCCTAGACCAAATTTTAATCAAATCAACCAAATCAATATAAACCATACTTTGGTTAAAATCAATCCAACCAATATAGACAGAATTATGGTCGAAATAATCAATTTAAACAAAACCCAGGCGAACCGATGGAAATAGATAATACCAATATAGTTCAATGAGCCCACAATTGGCAGGACACCCTAATTCGCAATATAGCCAAGATCGCTTAATTCGAGTAGGTAAGGCCAGGTAGGATCTTCACGAACTGATATACCAAGAGACGAAGAAGTTAATAATAGTATTTTTTTATGAACCAGCCTCGGAATCATTACTTAAAATAAAAATTAAAATTAATAAAAAGAATATTGCACTAATTGATACAGGAGCTAGTTTGAGCCTGATCAATAGCGAGATTGACGACTTTCCAAAAATTAAATTGAAAAATCCTTTAACATTTAGTACAATTACAAATGAGGATAAAATAAATTATGAAGTGCATTCATTAGCACCAGAAGAATTTAACTTACCTAGTAACGCGAGAATAAGATGGAAAGTTACACCATTAAGAGTACGTAAATATGACTTTATAATAGGCATGGATATGCTTACTTTTCTCAATACGTATATAGATATAGAAAAAGGGAAAATAACTCTAAACCGAAAAAAAGTTCGATTTTAAATAAACTAAATGACTTAAATCAAATTTGTAATCTTGAAACTGCAGAGTTAAAATTTGAGAGATTAAACCTAGAGCATTTAAAGAAGAAGAAAATAGAGAAATAATTAAATTACTCAAAAGATATAATAAATTATTGTTTAAAGACGGTGATAAATTGACTAACACAACGGAAATCCAACATGAAATTAGAATTACAACGCAGCAGCAGATTAATTCAAAATTGTATAGGTGTCCACCTCAGCATGAATTTGAAGTTAGAAAACAAATTAAGTAAATGGAAGAGCAGGGAATAATCCAAAAAAGTCACTCCAGATATTCGAGCCCATTAATAGTAGTGCCGAAAAAATAGATAATTCAGGTGAAAAAAATGCAGAATTGTAATAAGCTTTAGAAAATTAAATGAGGTTACAACAGAGGACAAATACCCCCTTCCAAATATTGATTCTATTCTAGACAAATTAGGGAAAGCACAATATTTTACTACTTTAGATTTAGCGAAAGGATACCATCAAATTATAGTAAAAGAGGAAGATAGTGAAAAAACAGCTTTTGTAACACCACATGGACTTTTTGAATTCTTAAGAATGCCTTTTGGACTGAAAAACGCACTAGCCACATTTCAGTGGCTAATAAATGAAATACTTAGACACTATATAAATAAAACATGTGTAGTGGATTTAGACGGCATTCTAGTATTTAGCACATCATTGAATGAACCTATTAAGGCGATAGGTGAAATTTTTAAAATTCTTGAAAGTAAAAATCTTAAAATTCAAATTGATAAATGCAATTTTTTGAAGAAAGAAACAGAGTTCTTGGGATACATTTTAACGGAGGAAGGCATGAAGCCAAATCCTAATAAAATTAAAGTTATAGAAAATTTACAAATCCTAAAAACAGAAATACAAATTAAAAGTTTTTTAGGAATCACCGGTTACTATCGTAAAAAACTACGCTAGAATAGCCCAACCTATAACCAAGTATTTAAAAAATGGAGTTAAAATTAAGCTTAAAGACCCAACTTATATTGAAGCATTTGAAAAATTTAAAATACTTATTAGTACTCATCCAATATTGCGTTATCTAGATTTCGAAAAACAATTTACTTTAACAACAGATGAATCCAATTATGCGATTGGTGCAGTATTGTCACAAGAGAGACACCCAGTCTGTTACGCCTCAAGAGCTTTGAATAACCACGAAAGAAACTATTCCGCAACAGATAAAGAATTTCTTGCGATAATGTGGAGTATAAACTATTTTAAGCCATACCTCTATTGAAATAAATTCAAAATTTTTACTGACCACCAACCTATAAAATTTTTACATTCTAAATACAAAGGAAAAGATATATCAGCTCGACATCAAAGATGGTTATTAAAACTTGGAGAATACCAATTCGACATTGAATATTTAAAAGGCAAAGAAAATAAAGTAGCAGACAATATGGAAGATGAAGAAACTTTAGCAACAGTGCATTCAGCAGAAAAAGAATTAGACGACCATTTTTATATCAAAGAGGAAATTGTTAACAAATATAAGACGCAAATTATTTTAACAAACAACAAACTGAAGAGTTAAAAATTATACACGGTAAAATAATTATTTTCATTTCGGAATATGATTTCGATAAAACTCAGTGAGATATTTAGGAAATATATCACAAAAGGTAGAATAGGAATATTTTCAGAAATTTCAGAACGTCAATATAATATAAATAGTACAGGAAAAGTTAATCGAAATGTTTTCTAATGATGGTCAATTAGAATTTATAAAATGTACAATGAGAGCACAAGATATTGAGACAGAAGTAGTAGCAGTCAAACAGATTTCTTTATATCACGTTAGGGAAAGCTTTCATTCAAGCATTCAGGAAACATATAATCAAATAACGGATAAAATATGTTATCCAAAGTTATTGCAATAAATTCAAATTGTAATTAATCAATGTGAAGTATGTCAGGAAGTAAAGCGCGATAGAAATCCTATTAAACCAAAATTGAAACTTTCGGAGACGCCTTCAAAAATTAATGATATTGTACATATAGATACGTATGTAATGAAAGGACACCATTTTTTGACAATAGTAGATAAATTTTCTAAGTTCGGTGCAGCATACTCGTTAAATGATAAAAACCACATAACCATTATCGAACAGCTAGAACATCACTTCACTAAGATAGGGAAACCCAGAAAAATTATTGCAGACAATGAATTTAAAGCAGTAAGAACAAAAGAATTCCTAGATAATGAAAATGTTGAAATCCATCTAACAAAACCCAATAATCATACAGGTAATGCAGATGTAGAAAGATTCTATAATACTACAGCAGAAAATTTTAGAATCTTATATAAACTAAATAAAGGGTTATCAATAAAACAGCTAATACAAATAGCAATTAGAAATTATCATGAAAGATGTCACTCAACAATAAAATGTACACCAAATAAGGTACAGCATAATGAAGTAGATTTGGAAAAATAATAAACAATTTAATAGCAGCAAAGAATAAAATTATAAAAAAATTAAATAAAAAAAGAAAATTATAAGGAAACGAGAGAAGAAGGATTTATAAAAAATTATAAAGCTGTTAGGCATAAGGAACAACCTAGATACAAGGAAGAAAAGTTAGAAAATATTCATCCTTCCAATATAAAAAGACCTTTGAAATTTACAGATTTGGATAATATGAATAGTAATAGTTTTTAGGAGGATGGGGTCATGTGTAGAAGTTCACGCAAGTGAGGAAAGTTCTCTGATCGCCATTCACTTGGGAGTGACCAGAAACGATTATTTTACATATGACTGAAGCAGCTCACGACTTCCGGTCTTTGACCAAGTATCCTCTGGGTAGCCTAAGAACATCCGTTCGAAGGTGAGCTAAAGTGAGAAGGCGAAACATCCCCTGCATAGGGTTGTGCGCTGGGTTTGGGACCCGCCACGTAAAAAGCCTATCCCAATGAAAAGCGACAAACAGCCTCGGATGAGAAACCCCTCTTTTGATGACGACCATGGCAAACGAAATAAAAATAGTTTTAATGACACAATATTGTGAAGGGACAATGGCTTTGACAGAAACAAAGGAACAAAACTGATTCATAGATTTACAGATTAGAGATCAAGCAATATCAAAAGATAGCGATATAGTACTACATATGATTGACATTCAGCAATTAGAAAATTTTATTAATGCTATGACAGATAATATAATCTTGATGAAATTAGAGAATAAACAAATACTGCAAATAGAGTTGTTAGATATAAGAAATAAGCTACTGACACTTATGGCAGTTAGAGCTAGAAATAAAAGAGGACTGATTAATGCAATTGGCAGTATGTCAAAATGGCTTTTTGGTGCAATGGACGAAGACGACAGACAAAATATACAAACATATCTTCTACAAACAAATGACTCATTAAACGAACAAATTAAAATAAACTATTATTTCTCATCAGCTATTGAACACTTAAAAGAAATTGTTAAAAGTGACAGGTTAAAAACTGAAAAAGAACTTAATTCGATAAATAAGCTTATATGTACATATATGATGAATACAAACAAACTTTATATTTATATCAATACACAAAAATTCAATTGATAAAAAGTAAAATAGAACATATACAAGAAAATGTTGTATCTAAATATGGGATAATACACCCGAATATTTTAACTAACGAAGAAATTGTAAAATATAATATCGATTATAATAAGCTAAAATATCTACAACTAGGAACAGTAATTGTAAATAATAAATTTCTAGTGTTTGGACGAAAAATACCAAAAAATTTTGAAGACCTACAAATAAGAAAAATTATTCCAATACCTAACAGAGAAAATAATGAAATAGATGCAAAAATAGAGGAAATATTTAACTACAAAAATAAAACGATGATATTTGAAGATAATAAATCATTAGAACAAATGAAAATAAGCAAACATTGTATTTTAAAAAATAATTGTAATCTTGTAAAATGTAAAGAACTTGAAATAATACAATTAAATATAAAAACAACAGTAAAACTGATAAATTTGCTGAATTTCTTAATGAAATAAATAGAACAACCGAAAATCAGTTGTAATATGATACCATTTCCTTTAGAAATTAATAATACATGTAATCAAGAACTACCATTAATAAGTGGAAACTATGTTATAAGGTTTAACCGTTTCGAGACTCCTGGGATGTTTTTATCCCAAAATTGGTTAAAAAAATCCTGACTTAAAATGTACCATATGAAATTGGTTCACGAAGATCCCAACACGTTCTCTATGGTAATGTAGTTGCATTGTTGACAATTTAGGCGGGAAAAACCATTCAGCTTTTGACAGATGGTAGTTTGTGTGTTTGGGGGATGGAGTCATGAGTAGAAGTTCACGCAAGTGAGGAAAGTTCTCTGATCGCCTTTCACTTGGGAGTGGCCAGAAACGATTCTTTTACATATGACTCAAGCAGCTCACGACTTCCGGTCTTTGACCAAGTATCCTCCGGGTAGCCTAAGAACATCCGTTCGAAGGCGAGCTAAAGTGAGAAAGCGAAACATCCCCATAGGGTTGTGCGCTGGGTTTGAGACCCGCCACGTAAAAAGCTCACCCCAATGAAAAACTACCAACAGCCTCGGAAGAGAAACCACCCTTTTGATGACGACCATGGCAAACGAAAACAGGACAATGATATTAGGGCATGCACCTGGAAAGTCCGGTCCCTTAATTGGGAAGATGCCGCTGCCCAGCTGGTTGATGTCCTCGGGAAAATAAAGGCTGACATCACCGCCGTCCAAGAAATGCGATGGACGGGACAAGGACAGAGACGAGTAGGTCCTTGTGGCATTTACTACAGTGGCCATATAAAGGAGCGCAAGTTTGGTGTGGGATTCGAGGTGGGAGAGAGACTCCATCGCCGAGTTCTATCATTCACTCCGGTGAATGAACGTCTAGCTACAATCCGCATCAAAGCGAGGTTATTCAACATATCGCTGATCTGCGCCCACGCCCCGACGGAAGGGAAGGACGATGTGACCAAAGATGTCCTTTATGAGTGCTGGGAGCGCACTTATGAGAGCTGCCCCGCCACGATGTCAAAATCGTGCTTGGCGACTTTAACGCCAGGGTGGGTAAAGAAGGTATCACGGAAGACACGTCTCCAGTGTTTTAGATGTGCGTGCGCTCCGAGGTCCTAACATCGACTCGGACCACTATCTTGTTGCAGCTAAGATTCGCACCCGCTTCTGTGCAGCAAAAAACGCACACCAACAAACACAAGGAAGGTTCGACGTCGAGAAGTTGCAATCGCAACAGACAGCCGAACGGTTTTCTACTCGGCTTGCACTCCTGCTCTCTGAGAGCACTCGTCAACAACTCGGTATAAGGGAACTGTGGGACGGCATTTCAAACTCCTTACGTACAGCTGCAACCGAAACCATTGGCTTTCGGAAAGTGCAAAATAACAGCTGGTACGACGAGGAGTGCCGTGTCGCAGCGGAGAGAAAACAGGCTGCCTACCTCGCAACGTTACGATCGACCACTACACGTGCGGGATGAGATAGATACCGAGAGTTGAAGAGGGAAGCGAGATGCATTTTTAGACAGAAGAAGAAAGACGACGAAATGCGTGAGTACGAAGAGCTTGATAAGCTGGCCGACAGGGGTAATGCTCGAAAATTCTACGAAAAAATGCGGCGGCTTACATGACCGGAGCATACTCTTGTCGAACCCCCAAAGGTGATCTAGTCACTGCTGGCCAGAGCATACTTAAATTATGGAGGGAACACTTCTCCAGCCTGCTGAATGGCAGTGAACGCACAACACCAGGAGAAGGGGAACCCGATTCCCCAATCGATGACGATGGAGCAGACGTTCCATTACCCGTCCATGAAGAAGTTCGAATAGCAATTGCTCGCCTGAAGAACAACAAAGCGGCAGGGGCCGACGGATTGCCGGCCGAGCTATTCAAACACGGCGGCGAAGAACTGATAAGGAGGATGCATCTGCTTCTTTGTAAAATATGGTCGGACGAAAGCATGCCCAACGATTGGAATTTAAGTGTGCTATGCCCAATCCATAAGAAAGGTGACCCCACAATCTGCGCCAACTACCGTGGGATTAGCCTCCGCAATATCGCGTATATGGTTCTATCGAGCGTATTGTGTGAAAGTTTAAAGCCCACCGTCAACAAACTGATTGGACCTTATCAGTGTGGCTTTAGACCTGGAAAATCATCAAACGACAGTCATAACTTTGAAGTCGTAGATAATTTCGTCTCTTTTGGAACCATCGTAAACACCACCAACAATGTCAGCCTAGAAATCCAACGCAGGATAACTCTTGCCAACGGGTGTTACTTCGGACTGAGTAGGCAATTGAGAAGCAAAGTCCTCTCTCGACAAACTGAAACCAAACTCTGTAAGTCACTCATAATTCCCGTCCTGCTATATGGTGCAGAGGCTTGGACGATGTCAACAACTGATGAGTCGAAGTTGCGAGTTTTCGAGAGAAAATTTCTGCGAAAGATTTATGGTCCTTTGCGCGTTGGCCACGGCGAATATCGCATTCGATGGAACGATAAGCTGTACGAGTTATACGACGACATTGACATAGTTCAGCGAATTAAAAGACAGCGGCTACGCTGGCTAGGTCATGTTGTCCGAATGGACGGAAACACTCCAGCTCTGAAAGTATTCGACGCTGGACCCGCCGGGGGAAGCAGAGGAAGAGGAAGACATCCACTCCGTTGGAAGGACCAGGTGGAGAAGGACCTGGCTACGCTTGGAATATCCGATTGGCACCACGTAGCGAAAAGAAGAAACGACTGGCGCGCTGTTGTTAACTCGGCTATAATCGCGTAAGCGGTGTCTACGCCAATTAAGAAGAAGAAGAAGTTTGTAACCACGTGGTTTTGTTTAGCATAATTTTCTTCCGGAGTATTTCACGTAAAAACTATAAGTAATTATCTTCTAACAACATCTAAAATTACACAAAATTGTTATAAAAGTGTTGTGTAGTGAAATTGATATATTTTTTTAATTGGGATACAAATATCCCAACAGTATTTTATTGTGGGTTCTTTTTATCCCAACAGTTTTTATATCCATTCATTTTCTTTCGTGTGGTTATAACATATATTTATATTTACCGGTGTTTTACTCGCTTTATATTATTTAAGGCTTCAAAATGCCACGGCCATTGCATGTTGGAGAAATCGAGTCTGAATTAGAGAACGACTGCTTTAATGAATCTGGTGGGTCTGACGAATTGTATTCCCATTCGCAAGCAGAGGAAAGTTCAGATGAAGATGAGAGAGGAGATGATGGGGTGCTAACGTCAAATTCAGAAGAAATTGATAGTTCAAATGAAGAAGAAATGCCAACAAGCGATGATCAGGCGCAAATACCGAATCCAGAAATAATGGAAATAGTACAAGAGCCACTACATACTTCTGCAACGATAGCTGAGGCACCATTAAATATTTGGATGGACCCTCCGCCAAACTTTGTACCAAAAAACAATATTTCAGGGATGCGCAAATTCACCTTGAGCTCAAAAGTATCTATATACAATAGTCACCTAGATATGTTCTTAAAACTTATGCCATTGAGTGCAATGAAATACGTTGCTCAATGTTCTAATGAAAGACTGGGTATTCATCGTTTGCGTAGTGGTTTAGTGAAGGACACTGATTATGGGGAAATTATGATTGTTTTGGGCTGTTCATTTACGAGTATAATGTGCTACAACCATGTACCAGCAATGTCTGATTATTGGCCGGAAAACCATCTCTAAAAAATGATGCAATAAAAGACGCAATTTCACGGGATATATTCAAATTATTAATGGCAAAAATGTACTTTGCACCAGTAGAAAAACCTCCAAATGCCCCAAAAACCTACTATGTAGATGACATATTAACTGCCTGAAGAAGACATTTCGAGAGATGCGTCAAGATAGCCCGTTTCAGAGTATTGATGAGAGTATGACAAAATTCCTAGGTTGCTCTGCCATGAAGCAATATATGCCATTGAAACCAGTGAAACGTGGTATTAAAATATGGAAGATGTGACTCACTTTCTGGATACACCTACGATTTCAATAACACTGGGAAAGAAACCGGGTGCAATGGCAGTTAAGTGGCAAGATACGAAGGAAGTATTAGTACTCAGTAATTGTCATACTAATACTGTTGGTAGTGTGGAAAGAAAAATTAGAGATTGAAACAAGCTCAACGTATCCTGTCCAGACATGATAAAATGTTATCGCAATATAATGGGTGGGGTCGACCTAGCTGACAAAATGATTGGAGTGTACGATGTCAACAGGAAATCCACAAAATGGTGGAAAAAGGTCTTTTTCCGTCTATTGATGACTTGTGCAGTAAATGCTTGGATTATCCATTCAGAATTACACAGAGAAAAGAAACCGTTCAAAGAATTCCTTGTGGAGTTATCTGAACAGCTTATAGCAAAAGGAAGAACATCCGCCTCGGTGAAGCGTATAAGAAAAGGTGGCAGAAATTCAAAACGTTTACGCTTACTTGGTAATGTCGGTGACCATTTACCTATACAAGGCACTATGCGCCGACGTTGCGAAGGATGTAAGAGAAAGGAGAAAGAAAGCAGAACCAAACAAATGTGCCAAGGTTGTAACCTAGCATTTTGTAAAAAGTGCTTTACTCCGTGCCATACCTAATGAAAAAAGTATGAAATAATAATTTTTTAAAATAAATACTCAGAAACTATACTCAGTAATTTTGCATTTTATTCTCGACCAAAACGACTGTTGGGACATTTTAGTCCAAGGACTCTAAATCCCGTACAGGACTTTAAAAAAAAAAAGCAGAAATTAGTTGCTTTATACGGTGAGTACAATTGATTTCATCACAAAAAAAACCTGTAGGCATCGATACATAAAAGTTGTCTCGAAACGGTTAATAATTGTTCAATTAAAATTAATGACTATTATTTTTCAAATTTTGTTGAAGATATAAAGGAAAATATTGTAACCGTAAAATATAAAGACAGTCAGAATTTCACGAAAAAAAATTACTTTTGACGAAATTGTAGAAGAACATAAGTCAAATACAGAAAAGATTTTTAAATTGAAAATACATACGAATGTATCACATATTGGCAACATAGCATAATTATAATTTTGTTAGTGGCTACTGTCCTTATCAAAATCTCAAATATATAAAAATAACATTAAATAAAAGAATTCAGGAAAATTCTAATCTAAAAGGGGGAGTAGTTACATATATAAATAACCCAACAACAAACAGTAAAACTGATAAATTTACTGAATTTCTTAATGAAATATTTAAATAGAACAACCGAAAATCAGTAAAATTGTAATATGATACCATTTCGTTTGCTATTGCAAAACTCAACTTAAAAGATACAAAACAAAATCATTTTGTTAACAATATTTCCGAGAATCTGTATAAACTATTAAGTTATGAGGTTATTACCTTAATCAGCATTTAAGTAAAAATGATGTATAAGCAAGCACTTACTTTCTTGCAAAACACATGTAATAAGTATAATAAGTTTTTATGATTTGTAAGCAATAATTCATTGCAATAGTAACTCCAATGATTATAATTAATAAAGTGAAAGTGGAGTCTGATTCCCATATCCAAACCACCTGGTTTCATTCTTTAGGGTTAATTCGGTAAAAGCTTTTTAAAAACGTTTGAACACGAGCGTAATATAAAATTCGCGCGTATGCTTGTATAGGAGTAGTTGCACTGTGGGTAACAATTGTAAAATTGTCTAACAATTTTAAGTTTTTTTATAACTACCATAAATTTATAAAATGTAAGCTAAATATTAAAACGTATAATAAATATTTCGGAGGATGTTTTTTGGTTAAAGTTCCAGCTGCTTCCAAAATGCATTCTTTAATCAATATATGAATGAATATATATCATAATGTCTTTGAATATTGTGAATATTGTATTTCTTCATCTGAACATGTTTTGTACATAGCATACATTGTATGCTGCCAGAGCTTTCCTGACATAAATACTTTTCTTCCCATTCCACATTAAATTAATTATTTTTTCTTTTTAAATTTTGGACACTGTTTGTGGGCTTAGCCACACAACTTGAGAAAAGATTTCCCTATTTTAACTAAAATGAATTTTTACAACTGGCATCATCACCATTAACAGTTCTATTACATATACATTGCTGTGAACAAAATAAGAGCAACAATATGGTATTGTGAAGTTTTAAAATGTGCTGTTTTCTTATTAAATAGTTTTTTTTTTTTTGTTTTTAGACAAAAGTATAACGTATATAATTTTTTCCTAACAGTGAGTAGAATTGCCCACCATACAAAGATAAATAAAAACAAATATTAGTGCGAAATTCTAAAACCTGCACAATATTTTTACCTCTTTTTGTTCACACAACTGTACAATTCCGATATGAAGTAAATTTCCGGTCTTTAATTTGTGTACAATGTCAGTATTGCCGCAACCATTCTGCCAGGGATAAAGGGATGTTCAACTTATTACTCTATAGTGGTTATTTAATATATGGAGAATCTATTTAAATCGTGTGTTAAAACAACTGACTTTTGACCTTTCAATACTAAATAAAAGGATTTATGATTTTTGGCTCTCAATCAATAAATGTTTTTAATCATTTTCCATTGAAAATAATACTATGATGTTTCACATTACAAAACGTTTTATCAATTTAAATTTCGCAAATTTACATATTTTTTGGTAAGATTTCAATTTGGCCATCGCTCGTTTCCAATTGCTAAACGTCAAAACCTCCTGAACTTTGATAGCTGATCAAGGTGAGGAAGTTTTGACGTTTAGCAATACCTCTCACTTCCAATATTAAAAGTGTACGGTCAACAGTTACGTGTGTTCCTCAAATTATCTTAATTAACGCGAAATCCCGGCTGTGAAAATTTCCAGACAGATTCGCCGGAGGTCCTCGACATCGTTGACATCGTTGACATCACGGGGTACATCAATTATCTGCATTAAAGTTTGAAAACCATAAATAATTTAACACAAAATCATAAAAATTTAAAACAATAACAAAAAATAATAATTATAACAAAATAAAAAACACTCAATCAGTTTCCGCGCTACGATTCTCCTTCGCACATCTGAAGTAGTTATCAGCTGTTCCTGTCACACGGCAAACCAGCTGTTTACGCAGAGTTGTAGGCGGCCAGGGAGACTACATTATCTTCACAGTAGGTAAAGCAGTTGATAAGGCAGTTTATATCACGTTACGTAACCACATTTCCATTAGATCGTGATGGACATACAAATCCCGCCTCCTTTAGGGGCATCACCACGTAACCAATTAGGTATGTTGCTCGAACGTATTAAAAAAATAGAAGCATTGAACAATGAGCTAAAAAATGAAAATGTGACACTTAAACTCCAAAATGAAAATTTAAGGAAATCGCTAATCAAATATACCAATGAAACGTCTTCTTCTTCACCAAAATCGACTTTTGTAGCCGAAACAGTAGAAGAAGAGCTTGAAAATGAAACAAATTGGTTATTAAAAAAGAAAAAAGTAGGGAAACTATGAAACGTAAAGCGAATTCTTCACCGGATGTAACGCTGAAGTCTCCGAGCCCGGATAATACAACAAAAGATATACAAGTAAGTCATCGCCCTCCGTCAATCATAATATCAGAAAATCAAATAATTGAAATAATCAACCCTTGATGCGTTCCTTGATAAACGCAGAAGTTAAAAATTCTTACACACTTAAGCTCATTGGCCAAAGTTCATGTAAAATAAACCTTTCTGACAGTTCAGATTATAGAATACTTACAAGGAAATTAAACGAAGCGCACATTTCCTGGTACTCGTACGAGGAGAAGCAATTGCGGGATATACGCATAATGGTAAAAGACCTTCATCACTCATGTGAGCCGGAAAGCA
This sequence comes from Bactrocera neohumeralis, assembly GCF_024586455.1. Classification (NCBI taxonomy): domain Eukaryota; kingdom Metazoa; phylum Arthropoda; class Insecta; order Diptera; family Tephritidae; genus Bactrocera; species Bactrocera neohumeralis. Next base: position 18,795,975 of record NW_026089623.1, on the reverse strand, counting down.
TTTTCTCAGATCTTCAGAAGCAGGGTTTTAAAGTTACAAAGGTCATAAATAAACTTCAATACAAAACAAAAAATCCATTAAATATGTTTATCGTATGCTTCGAATCTACAGAGAACATAAATAAAATTTACGAAATCTGTCGTCAAACTCGAGCCCATCAAGCCATCGAATCTTGTACCGCAGTGTAAGTCCTGTCAGGCATTCGTTCAAAACGCGACCGAGAAAAATAAAGAGCATCACCAACAACCAAAACGCTTAAGAGCAACCGCTTCTACTGCTCCTCACAAGGAAGTTACTTATGTAAGTCAGCAATCTGGAAAACCCTCATTTGCCAGCATAACCAAAGGTCAAATTCAGCAACATACAAGTACGTCTGCAAACCATACAAATTCGAATTCCATTAGTGATATTACCATTAATTTTTCGATAATTCTCGACAAGCTTAATAAGCTATAAGAGCAAGGTAAACTTACCCACGAACGTCTTACTAAACTAAAGCGACAGCAAAGTGTAAGTAAAGCGAAAAAATTAAACCGATAAAAATTATAACCTGGAATGCAAATGGCTTGCTCAAATGAAGAAAAGAATTAGGGGCATTACTCCATGTAGCAAAAATTGATATTTGTCTTATATCAGAAACTCATTTTGCTAATGAAACATTCGTTAAATTCAAAAACTACAAGACCTATTGCTCAAACCACCGAAATAACAATGCGAGAGGAGGGAGTGCCATAATTATCAGAGATAATATTCCCCACTACGAATAAATTAATATAAGTGTCCCAGAATTCTAAAACACCCCTATGTCGGTTGAATCTAGTTTCGGAAAAATAAGTATTACCACGATATATAGCGCACCTAGACACAATATCAAAACGGATTTGTACACGGAACTTATACTAAAACACCATGGAAAATTCATCATGGGTGGTGACTTTAACGCAAAACACTACCAATGGGGCTCAAGAGTTACGCCACCGAAGGGCAGAGAGCTATTTGAAGTTGCTATGGCTACTGGATGCGACTTTATGTCTACTGGCAAGCCGACTTATTGGCCTTCCGACACAAGAAAACTACCAGACCTGATCGACTTTTTCATCACTCGACAAATATCTAAGAAATTCATTACCATTGAAAATGTATTGGACTTAAATTCGGACCACTCGCCAGTATATCTAATCTTAAATGGCCATCTACAAGAAATCGACATACCACCTTACCTCTCTAATAGACATACGGGCTGGAAGTATTTCAAAGTTATGCTCGACAAAAATATTGATTCAAATGTAAATATAACTACTAAAAATATATTAAACCACTAAAGATATTTTAAAAGATTTACGAAAACTATTCAAGAATCGGATTGGAAAAGTACTCCTGTTCCTAAACAAAAAAACTTTTATACTAAATATCCTTCCGATATTTTGGAACTCATAAAAAAAAGAGAAAACTACGTAAAAAATGGCAAATCACGCGATTTCCTCAGTATAAAACAGAACTAAAAAATTTAACTAAGATTCTCAGCACCAAAATAAAGTTATTTACAAATCAAAATACATATTTCTAATTATATTGAGAAATTAACGCCAAACAAGCATACGGATTATTCCCTTTGAAAAGCTATAAAAAAATGCTAGGAAACCAATATTGTCGAATGCACCCCTCAGAAAGCCAAACGGATCCTGGGCCAGAAGCGACGAAGAAAAAGCGAAAGTTTTGTCAGATAAACTAACTAAAACATTTAGTCTTTTTGCGTTCAATGGTTCTCTACCACAGCTGGAAGAATCGCAATACGTGGGTGAAATCCAACCAACAAAAAACAAAGAAATAGAAAATATTATTAAAGGTAGATTTAAACCAAAAAAGGCTCCCGGCTTCGACTTGGTTACTGCTGATATACGAAAAAATCTAACGCGAAAAGCAATAGCAAAGCTAACGACGATAATAAACGCTTGCTTAAATCTCAGATACGTCCCACTGTCATGGAAAGTATCTGAAATCATTAGCGCACATGAAGCCTCGTCATATCGTCCAATTTCACTGTTGCCCATTTTGTCCAAACTACTTGAAGCTGTACATATGGCTCAAGCAGCTCACGACTTCCGGTCTTTGACCAAGTATCCTCTGGGTAGCCTAAGAACATCCGTTTGAAGGCGAGCTAAAGTGAGAAGGCGAAACATCCCCTACATAGGGTTGTGCGCTGGGTTTGGGACCCGCCACGTAAAAAAAAACACCCCAATGAAAAGACGCAACAAGCCTCGGATGAGTGACCCCCTTTTGATGACGACCAGGGCAAACGAAATACGGACTGCGATATTAGGGCATGCACCTGGAATGTCCGGTTACTTAATTGGGGAGGTGCCGATGCCCAGCTGGTTGATGTCCCCGAAGTCCAGGAAATGCGATGGACGGGACAAGGACAGAGACGAGTAGGTCCTTGCAACATTTACTACAGTGACCATATAAAGGAGCGCAAGTTTGGTGTGGGATTCGTGGTGGGAGAAAGACTCCGTCGCAGAGTACTATCATTCACTCCGGTGAATGAACGTCTAGCCACAATCCGCATCAAAGCAAGGTTCTTCAACATACGAGTTTCGCTGATTTGCGCCCACGCCCCGACGGAAGAGAAGGACGATGGTACCAAAGATGCCTTCTATGAGCGCTTGGAGCACACCTATGAGCGCTGCCCTCGCCACGATGTCAAAATCGTGCTTGGCGACTTTAACGCCAGGGTGGGCAAAGAAGGTAACTTTGGCACTACGGTCGGTAAATTCAGCCTCCACGAGCAAACATCCCCAAATGGGTTGAGGCTGATCGACTTCGTCGGGGCCCGAAATATGGTTATCTGTAGTACTACATTCCAGCATAAGAAGATTCATCAAGCCACCTGGCTGTCTCCGGATCGAAAAATCACCAACCAGATCTATCATGCAACCGAAACCATTGGTTTTCGAAAAATGCAAAAGAACAACTGGTACGACGAGGAGTGCCGTGTCGCAGCGGAGAGAAAACAGGCTGACTACCTCGCAACGTTACGATCGACCACAATACGTGCGGGATGGGACAGATACCAAGAGTTGAAGAGGGAAGCGAGACGCATTTGCAGACAGAAAAAGAGAAGGGCCGAAATGCGTGAGTATAAAGAGCTTGATAAGCTGGCCGACAGGGGTAATGCTCGAAAATTCTACGCAAAGATGCGGCGGCTAACTAAGGGTTTCAAGACCGGAGCATAATCTTGTAGAACCCCCAAAGGTGATCTAGTGACCGATGCCCAGAGCATACTTAAATTATGGAGGGAATACTTCTCCAGCCTGCTGAATGGCAGTGAACGCACAACGCCAAGAGAAGGCGAACCCGACTCCCAAATCGATGACAATGGAGCAGACGTTCCATTGCCCCACCATCAAGAAGTTCGAATAGCAATTACCCGTCTGAAGAACAACAAAGCAGCGGGGGCCGATGGATTACCGGCCGAGCTATTCAAACACGGCGGCGAAGAACTAATAAAGAGCAGTTTCTTTTTAAAATATGGTCGGACGAAAGCATGCCCAACGATTGGAATTTAAGTGTGCTCTGCCACAAAATCCACAAAAGGGATACCGCACAATCTGCGCCAACTCCCGTGGGATAAGCCTCCTTAACATCGTGTATAAGGTTCTATTGAGCGTATTGTGTGAAAGATTAAAGCCCACCGTCAACAATCTGATTGGACCTTATCAGTGTGGCTTTAGACCAGGAAAATCAACAACCGTCAAATCTTGGAAAAGACCCGTGAAATCGACATGCACCACCTCTTCGTCAATTTCAAAGCCGCTTTCGACAGCACGAAAAGCAGCTGCCTTTATGCCGCGATGTCTGAATTTGGTATCCCCGCAAAACTAATACGGCTGTGTAAACTGACGTTGAGCAACACCAAAAGCTCCGTCAGGATCGCACTCGCGACTTGGCTCCCACGTCACTGTTGACAGTCATAACTTTGAAGTTGTAGATAGTTTCGTCTATCTTAAACCAGCGTAAACACCACCAACAATGTCAGCCTGCTACTTCAGACTGAGTAGGCAATTGAGAAGCAAGGTCCTCTCTCGACGAACAAAAACCAAACTCTATAAGTCACTCATAATTCCCGTCCTGCTATATGGTGCAGAGGCTTGGACGATGACAACAACTGATGAATCGACGTTACGAGTTTTCGAGAGAAAAGTTCTGCGAAAGAATTATGGTCCTTTACACGCTTGCGACGGCGAATATCGCATTTGATGGAACGATGAGCTGTATGATATATATGACGACATGGTAGTAGCGACATTCCTTCGCCGCCAAACTGCGCAATCGCACCATTTGCAGATGATACCGGCATCATTACGACCGGCAAAAATGTAGTTGAGTCGTCGCACAGAATGCAATCTTCACTAAATCAATTCGTAGAATGGACACAGAAATGGTACATTACTTTAAATGAGGTGAAGTCTATCCATATAAACTTCACTAAATAAAGTGCTACGTACATCCCCTTACATTTTGGAAATGAAATAATCCCGTATTCCACTTTGGTGAAATATCTTGGTATGATGTTGAATGCAAAGTAGAATTGGAAGGAGCATATACAAAAAAAAGTTTCAAAACTAAAACTAAAATGCCACAAAATAAACTGGTTGATCGGCAAGAAATCTCCCTTAACAACATCAAATAAACTCCTAGTCTACAATCAAACTTTGAAACCTATTTGGACATATGGAATTCAACTATGGGGATGCGCTGCCCCCTTATACGTCGAAGCGGTTCAAAGATTCCAAAACAAAGTTCTGCGACATGCGCCGTGGTACATACGCAATTCGGATCTGCATCGTGATCTTCATTTAAAAATGGTTCGGGAAGTTATTCGCGAAACAGCATCGAAACATACAAAAAGTTTACAAAATCATGTAAACAGTGAAGCCCGACAACTAGGTGAGACTAGAAATAGCAGGCGCAGACTGAAAAGAACAACGTTTCATGATCTACAAGGTCTGTCGCAAAAAAACAAGACTGTTAAAAACAACAAAAAGAAATTAATATTTTTCAAAAGTTATATTTTTTTATTCAAAGAAGTTTCCTTGTGCTTCGATACAGCGTTTAGCCCGGTCAATTAGCATTTCAAATGAGTGTTTAAGGTCATTTTTCGGAATGCTCTTGAGAATATCGGTCGTCGCCTTTTGGATAGCTGAAATGTCCTGAAACCAGTGTCCTTTCATGGGCAAATGAAGTTTTCCAAATAGGTAAAAATCACAGGGTACCTGATCAGGGGAGTAGGGTGAGTGATTAATGGTTAATATGGAGTTTTTTGTCAAAAAATCAGTGACAAGCGTCGACCGATGACGCATTATCGTGCAACAAGCGCCAGGACCCTGTCTCGCGGTATTGTGGTCGAGCACGACGAATGCGTGACAAAAGACGCTTCATAAAACCAAGCTAAAACACAGCATTAATCGTTTGGCCAGGTGGGACGATACCCTCGGAATCGTAAAACAAATCAGCATTGTCTTTATTTTTGACTTCTGAAGACGACCGACTTCTGATCGTCACAGAGGTCCTAACGACCTACTTGGAATCGCTTAAACCACTCACGCACATTACTACGGGATAGGCACTGATCACCATAAACTTTTTTCATCATTTGAAACGTTTCAGTAAACGTTTTCCCAAGTTTAAAACAAAATTTAATATTTGCTCTTTGCATTTTACTACCGATGACCAAAAGCTGCTGTCACTTTTTGATCGATAACATCGATTGTAGTTATGAAATTGCCTTAAAATTTTTACGAAATGTCATCAAGAGATCAAACTTTTTATTTCATATACCCACCAATAGGTGGCGCCACCAGAAACAGTTATATTAAAAAAGTTCTTTTTCTTTTGCGACAGACCTTGTATTACGAATCTAAGAAAATAACAAATATCATTATATTTAGTTGTTAAATTTAGTTTAAAAAAGAAAAGTTTGTTATTACAGATTTTATTGTTTTACTTCATACATTGAGAAAAATATTGCTTGTTAGTTTAAATTTATCACTAGTTGCAATTTCAATGAAATGTAAAACCATCAGTTATTACGTTTCAATAAAAAAAAACTTCCTATGAGAGATGAGTTGGGCATCTGTTTATTTCTTATTTTGCGATGAACATCAAGTTTCGGAGGAATTTCATTGATTTTTTCGCAACTTTTTATGCCCTTCCTTCCGTAAACTGATATTCCCTTCATCTAGCCCTCGTTCGCACTTTGCTAAATTTGCGGGCTAAAAATTTTCACATCCCCGTCATACTTAAACCAAGAAACAGAAATTCGTTCTTTATCCCACCAATAACAGATTATCCACAGCTTTCAGTAGTCAATAATTAATCAGCGAGACGCCAATGCTTAAGAAGGAGAAGTTATCACAGTTAGCATAGCAAAGCATATCAGAAATCTCTTCTTCTTAATTGGCGTAGACACCGCTTACGCGATTATAGCCGAGTTAACAACAGCGCGCCAGTCGTTTCTCCTTTCCCCCACGCGGCGCCAATTGGATATTCCAAGCGTAGCCAGGTCCTTCTCCACTTGGTCCTTCCAACGGAGTGGAGGTCTTCCTCTTCCTCTGCTTCCCCCGGCGGGTACAGCGTCGCATACTTTCAGAGCTGGAGTGTTTTCGTCCATTCGGACAACATGACCTAGCCAGCGTAGCCGCTGTCTTTTAATTCGCTGAACTATGTCAATGTCGTCGTATATTTCGTACAGCTCATCGTTCCATCGAATGCGATATTCGCCGTGGCCAACGCGCAAAGGACCATAAATCTTTCGCAGAACTTTTCTCTCGAAAACTCGCAACGTCGACTCATCAGTTGTTGACATCGTCCAAGCCTCTGCACCATATAGCAGGACGGGAATTATGAGCGACTTATAGAGTTTGGCTTTTGTTCGTCGAGAGAGGACTTTACTTTTCAATTGCCTACTCAGTCCGAAGTAGCACCTGTTGGCAAGAGCAATCCTGCGTTGGATTTCCAGGCTGACATTGTTGGTGGTGTTAATACTGGTTCCTAAATAGACGAAATTATCTACAACTTCAAAGTTATGACTGTCAACAGTGACGTGAGTGCCAAGTCGCGAGTGCGACGACTGTTTGTTTGATGACAGGAGATATTTCGTCTTGCCCTCGTTCACTGCCAGACCCATTTGTTTTGCTTCCTTATCTAGTCTGGAGAAAGCAGAACTAACGGCGCGGGTGTTAAGGCCGATGATATCAATATCCTCAGCATACGCCAGCAGCTGTACACTCTTATAAAAGATGGTACCTTCTCTACTAAGTTCTGCAGCTCGAACTATGTTCTCCAGAAGGAGGTTGAAGAAATCGCACGATAGGGAATCGCCTTGTCTGAAACCTCGTTTGGTATCGAACGGCTCGGAGAGGTCCTTCCCGATTCTGACGGAGCTCTTCGTGGGGTCATGTGTAGAAGTTCACGCAAGTGAGGAAAGTTCTCTGATCGCCATTCACTTGGGAGTGGCCAGAAACGATTCTTTTACATATGACTCAAGCAGCTCACGACTTCCGGTCTTTGACCAAGTATCCTCTGGGTAGCCTAAGAACATCCGTTCGAAGGTGAGCTAAAGTGAGAAGGCGAAACATCCCCTGCATAGGGTTGTGCGCTGGGTTTGGGACCCGCCACGTAAAAAGCCTAACCCAATGAAAAGCATATCAGAAATACAATTCAGCAATATTCTGCAAATAAACAATATCATTGTTGATTAATAAATTTCATTTCCAAAAATTACAACAACACCACATTTCGTCGGCACTAAACCGAGCGGAAACCGTGCCACCGAGATGTAAGCCGCTTCTTGACCAAACTGAGGTTTAAAACGAGTATTGGTTACGTTATGATAACTGAGTACATAGTAGAAATAAGTACTAGTAAATAAGAAATCGTACATACATATATGCATGTACGTTTATAGTAAGTAAGTAAAATTTTGTATGAAAAGGAGATTATTCCATAAAGTAATCGAGTAGCGCGTTTTGATTGTACGGTGGCCGACCCATAATTTATACATATGAATATGTATATACTTAAGTATATGCTTTGGTACCAAATATATGCCGATCATCTATGGCGGTTGCGCATAGTAAATAAGCGAATCTGTAATACCCGAGACAGACATGTAGTAACAATACCATAATAAAGGTATCATGGTATTCTGTTTACTACGTTGGTGACACACATAGCAAGGTACTAGTAAACTGAAATACTACCTTTGTTTCATAGGCATTAAATATTCCAAAAATATTGTAAACAATAAATATGTTGTGTGTTATGGAGAAAATAAGTATATTTATTTAAAATACTCTAAAGTTAATATATTTTGATATATAGTATTTTTACAACATGTCTGTCTCGGGTATAAGTGTACATTCTTTAACATTAGAATTATCATTATTTTTCTCATTTAACATTGAAAATGCTCAATTGTGCTAATATTGCAAAATGCTGCTGAAACACGCTTATAATTTGTCTGTGGTGAAACTCCCTCATATCTGCCGAGTACCCCTGCGAAAAGTTACGATATCTGAATCGTGAAGCTTCTCAATGACATATATATGTACGTTCTCTGGTTGCGCTTGAACAGAGCTCAGCATAGAATAAAAATATTGCTGTTACAGACGTATGCACAAGTATGTTAGCTCGTTTGTGCATATTTATGAATACAGGTGCAATTGGATACATTTTAATTAATTTACTTTTTCAAAGCAATATTTGTAGTTAATGTGAAATAAAGGCTTACTGTTTTAATTATTTCTAATGTTTGATATATGCTTACATACTCATGTGTATACTTCAATACATTATGTACATATGTATATCATACATAGTATATCAAATTATCATAATATACTAAAAAAATTAAATATATTACAATAGTGATAAATATACACAAATCGCATATTTTATCATTTACCAGGATGTTCAACAGTGCCGCATTCCGATCTTTTAGCATCCAGACTAAAAATATTACTTTTTACAGAAAAAGGCAGAAAGACTTCACAAATTTCTTTCTTCAGAAGTTAATCTTTTGTTTAATGCACTAGGACAGAAACATGATCCACGTGATTGGCGTCTATTCATTGATTCATCTAAACTTAGTTTAAAGGCGGTATTGGTTCATAACGGTAACAAATATCCATCTGTGCCCTTAGCTCATGCGGTTCATATGAAGGAAACATATGAGTTATTTTAGAGCACATCCGTTATCATGAGTATGGTTGGGCAATATGTGGAGACTTAAAAGTAATTGCCGATCTTCTTGGAATGCAACTAGAATATACGAAATATTGTTGCTTCCTTTGCGAATGGGACAGCCGTGCGAGAGACTGTCATTATGCACAGAATCAGTGGCCAGTACGTCAGGCACTTACTCCGGGACAAAAAAACGTCACCAGTTAACCTGTAGTTGATCCCAAAATGGGATTACTACCACCTTTGCATATTAAATCAGGTTTAATGAAGAATTTTGTTAAGACAATGGGCAGAAATAGAAGAGCGTTCTTGTATCTGAAACAATAATTTCCAAGAGTCAGTGAAGCAAAAATTATGGAGGGCATATTATTGTGTCCGCAAATAATGAAAGATAAAACATTTGAGGAAATGATCCCCCCGGTACCACCGTAAAGTATTACGTCGGGAGAAAGGTTGAGTATTACTCATACGTGCAATAAGCTGCATTTACTTGGCCCTGCTTCTCATAGGCCCCTTGTACAGTGATTGTCACCAAACTCTTTTTGTCAGCTCCAGCCACGGTTTGTGTGTCGCATTTTAGTTGTTTGTTGCATTTTGTAGTTGTTCTCCAGCTCTTTGGAGTTTCATAATTTTTGCTGTCACTTCGCAGATGGCTTTTCACTTATATAGTGATTCCACCATTTGAGACACCAGATTTTCTTGCGTTGGGTTTATCCCGAATGGGTTTTTCAAAAATTGCCTTTCTTTGTCGTATTTCGCACAATGGAACATTGTGTGCTCCACATTATTGATGATCTGGCCTCCGCAATAATCGCAAATATGATTTGAAACAGCCGTGTCCAGTGAGAATTGGGGTGAGATAAAAATCTACTTCACCGTGCGATCTATTTAGCCATAGTTCAATTTTGGGGATTAGTCGGAATGTCCAGCGACCATTTCGGCTGTCTTCCCAGCGTTTTTACCAGTGCTTCACCGTATCTTCTATGGCTTTCTCTTTTTGGTTTCTGGGTGTTAGTCTCTCAGTTGAAGAGTATGTGAGCTCTTTGGCTAAGAGGTCTAGCGGGCATTAGACCGCGATTACTAGGGCAGCGACGATACGATTTGATTTCAAGGGCTTTCTTCCACATTTGGGCTCTGAATAGAGCAACTGACTTTAATACTCCGGTTAGCAGTCGTTTCCAATTTTGTTTTGGTCCACGGGTATTAAGCATTAGCCGAGTTAAAGCTCTGCATACTTTCGTAGCTTTTCCACTCGTGTTCTTTAAACGACAGTCTTGCGTCAAGAACGATTTCTAAATATTTAACAGCTGGCTGGTTATGTTTACATCTTTCTTGCAGAATGTATCAACTTCTCGGACCTTTCTACCCGTAATAAGTACGGCTTCTGGTTTGTTTTCTGCTAGGGTTAGTCCATTAGTTTCGGGCCAGCCTTGGTTACCGAGACGATATCCTCTATGTGTTTAGCTATTACCACCACAGCAGTGTCGTCTGCAAACCCAGTGATATGTACGTTTTTCGGTACTTTGATTCGCCGCACTCCATCATACATTATATTCCAGAGTAGAAGCCCGAATACAGACCCCTGTGCCACTCCCTCGGTGATTTTGCATTTTTTTTTAAAACCTTGGATTGTGTTATAGCTTAGAGTTCTATCGTTGAAGTAACTAACTATCAGGTTGTAAAGATATGTCGGTAAGACGCCATGTTGAAGGCATTTTTGACATCGAGGGTTGCTACCCTACAGTATTTTACTGTGCCACCTTTTCATCCCTTCCCGTTAATGGCTTTTCCGCCAGTGTATTCACTAGGGTCACCGCTGCGATTATTGATTTTCCCCTCTTAAATCCAAATTGGTTTGCGGATAAGCCGCCGCCGTCGTCAATGGCCTTACTTAGGCGTCGATAAATGATATGCTCAAGAATTTCTCTCGCAGAGTCCAACATGCAGAGTGGTCGATAGTTGGACGGGTTTGACAGAGGTTTGTTTGGTTTTGGCAGTAATATTAGATGTTGGCTTTTCCGGATTGTTGGGAAAGAGGCTTCCTGCACCTTCCTATGTTGCTCACAATCGCTCTTTTAAGCGTTATATTTGGAATGCCACCATGATCTCTCGAGAAAGTTGGGGTCTGGTCGTGAAGAGTACTGAAATAATTCTTTCAAGGATTGATGAGGAAGTTGGCATTTGACCTCGAGTGCGTAGTTTCCCCATTACGGCCTTGTAAGCAAGCCCCCAGTTTTCAGCGTCATCACAGAGTTTGAGAAAACATTCTTGTTTACGTCTTTAATAGACAGTTTCAAGAGATCCCTCTTGGCCTTGAAACTTACTTGTAGAGAATTATTGTCACGTCACCTTTGGTATGAGCGTCTTACTTTTTGGAATTCTTTTCTCAGTTTAGCAATTGTGTCGTTCCATCAGTAAACGGGGGGGACTTGATGATTGCGTCGTGATAGCTTCGACATTGATATGTCGCATGCACTCTTAAAGTGGCTCATAATCAATGAAGCCGCTTGGTTAGCCGACCGCAAGTTATGGGGAAGAGTAGCGGGACCAAAGGCTTCTTCAAAGAGGTCTGGGTCGAATGTTTTGGGTAGCCAGGAACTTCTCGTTAGGGTCTGTAAGTGGAGCCGTGTTTGCAGAGCATCAATCAAATATAATGGAATAGTGATCGCTAAAATAGTATTGATCTCTAATTTGCCATTGAGGTCTGCGAACTAGGCTTGGGTTTATGAAGGTTTATCACTGATTGTCGGCCGCCTTTGTTGAACGTGCATTGGCATCTTGTGTTGAGTAGCTCAAGATCAAGGAAAGCAAAAGCTTCTAGTAAGGCTTTGCACCTACTATTAGTTCTTTTGCATCCCCAATTAATAGCTCAGACAATAAAATCGCCAGCTACTACCAATTTAGTATATATATGTATGTCGTTAACTTTAGCTCGGACAAAGCCATTGAAAGAAAATGTAAATTCCAGTTGATTGAGGCTAGGGTTACATTTCCATACAGCAGCATTATTTTTTGTCACTTAACCAGTTTACACTCCGTCCGGTTTTATATGGTTCGCTGAATAATGCCAAATCGATCTGCTTTTCAGCGGTCGTCTGTTTTAGCAGGTCTTGTGCCACTTGACAATGGTTAAGATTGAGTTGTAAGAATCTCATGCGACCTGTTGAGCTGCTTTCTTGTATATTGGGATCTGACACTTCCAGTAAAGTGATCAATTTTCTTTGTACAGGCTTTCAAGCAGAGTAAACATTTTGGCTTGTTGTACCTTTGCCTGGTGCTTCCCTTCGCCTCATCTCCTACAGAGTCTGGATCTGCCCTCATTTCTGCAGGTTTTTGCGGTGTGTACATAGTCGAGATATTTAAAGCATCGCTGTGGTTGCCTTTATTCTCGAATGCGACAATTTACCCATCCAACTTTCAGCTTTCTAGTCAGTGAAAGCTATCTAGCTGCCTTAACAGGAAGTTTAATGAGAGCTGTTTGGGTGTCTGCATAAGACTTTCTTAAGATTTTAGTTGTTGAGATCGTCAGTTGAGGGTTTCTTAACTCTCTCTGTTAACAAAAGTACCCATTTGTTGAAATTAATATCGCTTGGGGTTTTGTTTTTCGCAATTTTGCTGGCTTCTGGTTGGCTTTCTTAGCTACTATATTCCACTGTTCCTCCCATTTTTCTTCAGTGAGTGTAATGCGACCTATTTTCGTCTGAGCGATCCGGTGGATTGCCGAAATCTTTTCTATTATGTTTCGCCTATATCGATTCACATGCCTTTGTTTTTGGCCATGGGTGAGCGCGATTAACTCTTCTATTAGTATGCCTAGACCAGCATGCACGCTCTCCCCTTCACTCTCACTTATTGTATTTTCGCTGCTAATGTTACCATTGTGGCGTTATTAGATAGAGTAATATCGTGCAGGACCGTATTTACTGGAGTCACCTCATATGTAGTAGGTGTAGCAACTTTAAGCGTCTGGGCGCTTTATCGATCGGGATGTCTTGCTGCTCCTTGTGAACGTACTATATTCCTCCTTGTTACCAGAGATGGTATGTGCTGCTTTAAGTTTAGCTTGCATTTCCTCAGCTATTCCTATAGCAGTCCACTGCTCATATGTACATACATAAATATGTGCCTATGGTATTGGCACACAAATACCCAGAAAACGTTGCATGTAAAAGTACACAACATGATAACATATGTACTATAAATGTTTATTCGTTACGAAAATTCGAACTCAAAGAAAAATAAATTAATTAAATCTATATATATGTATATAAAAATCAATGCCACTTTCTTTGTAATTTCATCACTCATAAACGGCTGAACCGATTTGGCTGATTTTTTTTGTTGTATTTGTTATTATTAGGAGAAGGTTCTTATGTAATAAAAAATTACGAAAGTTGCCGGAAAACCCCAAAAAACAGCCCTTTCCTTTTTCCCATACAAACGTTTTATTTTGTATGTATATACAAATATATACATATATGATTGTTTGTTTGTTAGTAACGCTAACGCTCGAGAACGGCGGAACCAGTCTTCATGAAATCAGAAGTTGTTCGCTGTGGATCTGGAAAGGGTTAGATATAAAAAAAACCATATACTTTTCATAAGGAAAAGTCGAAAAATTGGATATTTCTAAAAAGTGACTTTTCATACAATCATTTTTTGTTTTGTTTTTCAATATTTTGATTTGTAAATTATTTGAATCGTTCAATTTCGGTCGCTTGCTTTTTTATTCCGGCTATTTAAAAGAATAATTATTGAAAATTATTCAGTGAAAACTTTATGTGTGTTTCAAACGAAGTGATCATAAAGAAATTATTTTAAAGAAAATGCCGGCACGTCCAAAATCAAACATAGGTCGATATACTCGAAATGCTCGGGGCATGTTGTCACAAAGAGTATCACAAAGTGCAGTGCGACGTCCACGAAATAGATTTGCAGAAGCTCATCATGCAAGAAATCCAGCAAGACCTACGCGAATACGACGTCGTGTTTTGGAAGATATGTTCCGTGCTGCATTTGATTACGACCCTTCAATCGACTATAATGTACATGGATATATTGGAATGATGGATGTTATATGCCCACATTGTGAAGCGGCTAAATTCTCGGGTGAAACGGCTGGAATGTGTTGCGCTAACGGGAAAGTAAAATTGCCGCAATTTAAACCGCCTCCTGAACCATTACAATCATTAATTTTTGAGACATCACCAGAATCGAAACATTTTTTAAATCATATACAAGAGTACAATTCGTCTTTTCAAATGACTTCTTTCGACGCTACAAAAATTATAAGAGATCAATTTATGCCGACATTTAAGGTGATTGCATGGAATATTTGATGGTTTTTTCAATGAATAGGGAAAAATTTATTCCTATAACATTGCATACATATTACAGATCCAAGGTAGAATTTATCACCTAGCGGGTTCATTGTTACCGCTCCCCGACGCTAACAATCAATTTTTACAAATATACATATTTCATCTTATATATAAAAATGAATCGCAAAATGTGTTGGTAAGCGCATAACTCAAAAACGCCTGAACCAATTTTGCCAATTCTTTTTTTAAAATGTTCGTTGAGGCTCAAGGATGGTTTTTACGGAAATTTCGAATAATTGCCGGAAAATCCCTAAAAAGAACCCTTTTATTTTTCCCATACAAGAATGCTGTTAGTAACGCTAATGCTCGAGAACGGCTGAACCAATCTTGATGAAATTTTCAGAGGTTGTTCGCTGTGGATCGAGGAAAGTTTAAAAATAAAAAACCGTATGCCTTTCGTGAGGAAAAATCGGAAGATTGGACAATTCAAAAAAAAAGAACTTTTTTTCATACAAAATTTTTTTTTCAACTTTTTTCCTTTTGTTTTTCTATTATTTTAATTGTTCAAATTTGCCATTTGCTTTCTTTATTTCGGCTATTCAAAAAAAAATTTTGGAAATTATTCAGTGAAAGCATTATGTGTGTTTCACACAAAGTGACCAATTACAGATTGAACTTTGTTACGATGCCACGAAGAAGTCGCGCTAATAGTGGTCGGCGTTCTTTTTGGCATCAACATCTATTGGCAGCCAAAGGCACATTACCGAGTACTCCCATGATGCGATGACATACGTGCGATCACTCAGCAAGCAATCGTCACGATCGTCAAATAACAGCTGTGATGTCTGATGGACTTTATCTTAAATCAACGTATGGTATAAATGGTGCTGTTAGATGTACTCTGTTGAGGTGCAAAAAAAAGGTTTGTCGCACGCACACATTCTTCTTTGGATGGTGGATTGGTGGCGGTGGTTACACCAGATCAAATTGATGAAATCATTTCTGCGGAAATTCCTGATCCAGAGAAAGACCCAGACCTTGCGGACACTAGAATCCTTTTTCGGTTTGTATGTCAGCATTCAATTTAGAAGAGTGAATATCGAAGTTGTCGACACATGGATCTTACTATATTCCCCACTATTTTTTAATTCACATTCAAAACTCATATCAATGTTGAGTATTGTAGTTTGGTGAAGCAACATGGCGGTTATTGGTCTTGAACGATACGGTCGATACGTGAACTGCACTAAAGCGCTTTGTAGGATATTTACTACTGAAATTAATGAACGTTTTCAACCCAGAGAATACGGTACAGCCAGAGGAAACACCGCCAGCAACAAAATTAACATTGACGAATTTTTTCTCAACTTGCGTCTGTGATCCATTTGCGAGAACATTGCTCTGTTCGGAAATATCTTGATATTTTACATGGAATGCATCGTCGAGGAAATAGCAGAAAGCAAGGCTAACCAGTAGATGGGCATCCAGGTGTTTTCTCAACTAATGCATTAGGACGAATTTACACAATCCACCTGAAAAACGACGATTGCTTCTTTCTTCGGTTGATGTTGATTACTGTACGCTATTCAACTTCATTTGAGTCATTGTGTAGTGTGAATGGTACGGTGTGTGTAACTTTTTGAGAATGTTTGCAATTACAATTGCTTGAACATGTTAATCACTGGAATCAAACGATGGACGATGCGATAGCTACTTCGAATACAAATGAAGATCGCACACTTTTCGCGATAATCATTTCGACATATTAGCCTTCACAGCCGCGTCAATTATGAGATACGTGCAATAATGATATTGCCGAAGACATTTTATAGTACATCGCTTTCGCTAAGAATTGGAAATGGGTCAATTCCGGTTAATACTTTCGATGGTTTGATATAAATTCCATCTGCCGTTTATCAGTTCACGAAAGATGAACTCAGCGCGAATGTTCGGACATTGGACAAATTATCGTAACTATGATTTCTTAAGTGCACGCAGAATGTTAGCTGACAAAAATACTGATGTTGTTGACTTAAACTGAAAGATTCAAAGTCAAATTCTGGGAGACTTCCGCTCATACAAATCGATCGATCGTCTTGACAATGAAGAATTATCCAGTGGAGTTTCTAAATTTATTGGAAAGGCTTGGTATGCCACCGGATCATTTCCGTCTCAAAGTAGGATCTGTCGTTATTATATTTCGCAAATTCGTGCCGAAACTGTGTAATAGAACCCGACTGATTGTGGCGCAGCTATCGAATATAAGGAGGAAGAATGTTTGATTCCGTTTCCAGTGAAAATTGAATTTGAGATGACAATCAACAGGACACAAGGATAGTCGCATAAAACGCTATGTTTTACACACGGCCAGATATACGAGGCGCGCTCACGAGTTGGAAAACCATCTTTTCTGTACACAGGAACCGAAACCAAAAAATGTTTTTATCAAGCTGCGTTACAATGAAAAAAAAAATTAAATGATAAATTCAACTTTAGTTCCATTTCGAAATATATAATTTCACGCAGAACAACGGCTGCGGGGCCAGCTAGTCCAATATATAATTTGAAATATTTGCTGCATCGTAGAGTAACTGTGGAAGAACCACATAAAAGAAACGGTCCGGTACAATGTACTAACTGCCAAGTTTGTGTGGTATGTGGTGATTTACATCCCACTTCTAAATTCACCCTTAAGAAAGAAGAATTAAATAAAAAATGTAGCAATTGTGGAGGAAATCACACTGCTAACTACAGGGGTTGTCCTGTATATAAAGATTTGAAATCGAAGTTGTCACAGGGCATTCAAGCACGTCGTAACCAAATGTTACAAACACCCCGTAATGAAATTATATTAACCTCAGAGAAAAGTTCAAATCCTATTACTTCTATCAATAATAATATGCAAGGAAGCTATGCTAATGTGGTGAAAGGCAACACTGTGCAAATGCAACTGCCGCAAAATCCTCCAAATGGAGGTATTGAAACTATGATTATAAATCTTACACAGTGTATGACACATTTTATGTCTAGCATGCAAAACATGATCCAGGATTTAATAAAATCAAAAAATCAAATGCTGCAAAATTTATTAAGTAAAAAATTAGCTTACTAAACATATGTATATGGAATGCTAACGGTGTTAACCAACATAAATTAGAGATCATTAGATTTCTGTCTGAAAAAAATATAGATGTAATGCTTATATCAGAAACTCATTTAACAAATAAAAATAATTTCAATATACCGGGATTTAGACTCTATGTCACAAATCATCCAGATGGAAAAGCGCATGGTGGCACGGCAGTGTTGATTAGAAATCGTTTAAACCACTATGCCCTAGAATCTCATGCTACACCACAGTTACAAGCTACAACAATATCACTCAAAAATCGGGGTTGTGACTTAAACCTTACGACTATATACTGTCCACCTCGTTTTAAAATTACAGAAATCGAGTTTAAAGACTTTTTTGGAACACTAGGTCAAAGATTTCTTGCAGGTGGAGATTACAACGCAAAACACACGTACTGGGGCTCACGTCTTATTAATCCGAAAGGACGACAGTTGTACTACACTATTATGAATAAGCATAATAAGCTGGATATAATATCTCCTGGTAAGCCGACATACTGGCCCAGTGATAGAAGAAAAATACCAGACTTAATAGATTTTGCTGTAGTCAAAAATATAGATAGATCGCTTATGACAGATGATACATGTACAGACTTATCATCTGATCATTCTCCTGTACTAATAAAGCTATACGAACAGTCCATGATATTTGAGCCAAAAGTTTCTCTAACATCATATAAAACTAACTGGTTGAAGTATAGAAAGTATATCAGCAGCCATATCAATATTGATTGCAAAATAAATTCAGAAAGGGACATTGATGAAAATATAAGAGAAATTAATGACCTAATAACTAATGCAGCTGTATTGGCAACACCAAAAAGAAACAATAAACCAGTTGGTTTTAGAAAGATCACCAATAATGAAATAGAGAAGCTTGTAAATGAGAAAAGAAGAGCTAGGCGAGAATGGCAGTTAAATCGCTCCCCTTCAACTCTGCTTCAACTGAAATATGCTGTACGAAAACTAAAAAAAGCGCTTAAACGCGAAGAAGAACACAACACCGAAAATTATATAAAGAAATTGTGTCCAAATTCTAGCAAGCAAAACTCCCTTTGGAAAGCCCAAAAGTCTTTCAAGCCACCAGTAGATTCCAACATGCCTCTAAGGCAGTTGAATGGTAATTGGGCACGTAGTGATGAGGATAAGGATTATATAAAACTAACTGGTTGAAGTATAGAAAGTATATCTGCAGCCATATGAATATTGATTGCAAAATAAATACAGAAAGGGACATTGATGAAAATATAAGAGAAATTAATGACCTAATAACTAATGCAGCTGTATTGGCAACACCAAAAAGAAACAATAAACCAGTTGGTTTTAGAAAGATCACCAATAATGAAATAGAGAAGCTTGTAAATGAGAAAAGAAGAGCTAGGCGAGAATGGCAGCTAAATCGCTCCCCTTCAACTCTGCTTCAACTGAAATATGCTGTACGAAAGCTAAAAAAAGCGCTTAAACGCGAAGAAGAACACAACACCGAAAATTATATAAAGAAATTGTGTCCAAATTCTAGCAAGCAAAACTCCCTTTGGAAAGCCCAAAAGTCTTTCAAGCCACCAGTAGATTCCAACATGCCTCTAAGGCAGTTGAATGGTAATTGGGCACGTAGTGATGAGGATAAGGCAAATTGCTTTGCAAATCACCTAGAAAAGGTATTTCAACCCAATTGCCCAAAAAACAACTTTGAGTTGCCAATCTTGCCTAACACCGCAAACGAGTCGCATGTGTCTATTAGGACTTCTACTTCTGAAGTTACTAGAATAATAAAGGAACTTAACCCTAAAAAGTCACCAGGATATGATAATATTACCCCAAAAATGCTAATTGAGTTACCAAATATTGCCATAGAAGAGCTCTCTTTGCTCTTCAATGCAATTCTTTATCTCGGACACTATCCTAATTGATGGAAAAAGTCGCAGATTATCTTGATAGACAAACCTGGGAAAGACTTAACACAGCCGTCTGCATACAGACCAATCAGTCTTCTACCCTGTCTTTCTAAAATATTTGAAAAAGTGTTGCTATCAAAGATGACTCCTTTCCTCCACGAAAATAATATAATACCAACGCACCAATTCGGGTTTCGTGAAAAACATAGCACGATAGAGCAAGTAAATAGAATCACTAACGAAATAAGAAAAGCATTTGAGCACAGAGAGTACTGTTCAGCTATATTTCTAGACGTGGCTCAGGCGTTTGATAAGGTATGGCATGAGGGCCTCTTATATAAGATTAAAAATATTGTACCTTCAGAATTTTATAAAACATTGGAGTCTTATTTAAAAAATAGAAAATTTATGGTAAAAGTTGGAGATTTCATATCTGATGAAAGACAGATAAGGGCTGGTGTACCCCAGGGCAGTGTTTTAGGTCCAACACTATACATCATATACACAGCAGATCTTCCAACAGCTAACAATGTATTAACTTCAACTTTTGCGGACGACACAGCTATAGTGAGCCGTAACAAATGCCACATAATAGCATCAAGAATATTAGCCAAGCACTTAAGGTTTGTCGAAGAATGGCTAGCCAACTGGCGTATAAATGTGAATGAACAAAAGTGTAAGCATGTTACATTTTCGCTTAGACCAAATATGTGTCCGGCAGTAAAAATGAATAATATTCTAGTACCCCAAGCGAATGAAGTAACTTATCTTGGTATTCACCTAGATAGAAGACTTACGTGGAGAAAACATATATCTAGTAAAATAACTTGCATGAAGATAAGAGCTGCAAATTTAAATTGGCTATTAAATAAAAACTCCAAACTTAGCCTAGACAACAAAGTGCTTTTATATAAAGCGGTCATAAAGCCGATTTGGATGTATGGCATTCAACTGTGGGGTACGACCTGTGCAACTAATATAGACATAATACAAAGGTTCCAATCAAAAATGCTTAGATCAATCACGTGTTCGCCATGGTACATGCGTAATGAAAATATCCATAAAGACCTCGGTATTTCTATGGTAAGGAAAGAAGTAGAAAACAGTAGAATTAAATATATATCTAAACTCCGTGATCACCCAAACCCTTTGGCTAATGCTTTGGTACATTCCTGCAATCAAACACGCCTTAAAAGAAGAGATATGCCCGCGTACTAAGGAGCAATGTATCACCAAAACAGCTCAATCACTTGCTTGAGCGTGTCTAGTTTTAAATAGATTTAAGATTTTATAACTTATTGTTAGGCTTTTAAAACAAAAAGCAGATTCAATAAATAAAAAGATATTGAAAAAAAAAAAAAATATCGGCCGAAGACATACAGGACATTCAAGTTATTGAAGACAGCCAAAAGCTCAACATCAAGAATGTTCTGGTAGATATTGATGTTATTGAAGACAGCCAGCAGCTCAACATTGATAATGTTAGTGGGATGTCTTTCATGAATTGTAAACGAAAATATGCGCCAAATAGCCTCATTGCTGCTTACATAGCGACCCATCTGATAGTGAGACACTTCATCATTTGTGTTTGTTACTGCGAACATGGCCATGTCGCTACTTTTGTTAACATATTTACATATGTACTTTATGGATTTCACAGAGTTACAAAATTCCACGTTGATGTGAGCTTCAAAAGTTTTGGACAATATGGGTGAGAACGGCACAATCCAACGATTGTCTACATGAAAATCTTGTCCTTTTATCTTGACATCTACAGATCGTCCACCGTCCTCAACTGATCGCCGACGATACAATGGGTAACCATCGATTCCCGAGATGGTTTCAGCAAGCAAGTTTCTCGGGTACCGTTTGGAGCATTTGCTGTCGATCATACAGGATGAGCTGTTGTTGAAAACTCCGCAAGGTCCATGTATCATGTGTTTAGTTACTATCGTATGCAATTTTGGGTCAACCGTTTCATCAGGAATTTGGGCTGAAATAATGGAATCAATTTCTTCTAGCCTTATTTTGTCAACCAACCAGACTAATATATGAGCATGTGGCAAACCACGCTTTTGCCACTCAACAGAGTACATCCAACAACGTACTTGGCCATACACACGATGCTTTGTAATGAAATTCATTAAAGATTTTAATTTTTGCTTGTAAACTCTGGCTGTGTTGTCATGCCTATCAAGTGGTGTTTGGATGTGTAGCAGTTCTTTGTTATTTCAATCCATTGTAGGTTACAGGTGAATGTAATAAATAGGTCTGGACGGCCATACTTTCGAACATAAGACATCGCATCTTGAGCGTACTCGTGCATGTGGCGCGGGCTTCCGATGTAAGTGGCCGGTAAAATTGTCATTCTTTCCTACATTATTTACATTGCCGTCAGCATTGATTGCATCGCGAAGATGAATGTACTCTTCAGATCGAAGCTGCTGTTGGTTAAGACGGATGTATGTCAATCTTTCAGTCTCAATTTTGACGTACATGTCCACTGCATACTGATGAAAGAGCCGTTGACACATCAAAATGTGATTTACTTCACCTTCACGGATCATGAGTCTGTATGCATAATAATTCATGGCACTGACTTTTTTGTGTGTATCAGCACCTGGAAGTACATATGATAAAAAAATACATTTATATATTGAACATATAAAATATTTTATTTTGTATAATCTAATTACCTGTTGTTGGATTAACCATTTTGATATTAAAATGGTACCCATCTTCTCCCTGCCAGAAAATTAATGGGTATTGTAAAGCATCATAAGCTCTATGCGTTTCATATACACGTTTCAATTCATTGTTCCGGCGATGAAGTACAATATCTCTTGATTGCAAATTCTCTCCAACAACGACAATAGCCACTTCATCTATTGTCGGTGAATTAAACCTCCTTGCATGCTCTCCAGCAGGTGTTTTGTCGGCTCTTATTACAATATTATGGCTGTCTGATGGCATCCGATCCAGTGCCATTTTGAACATCTTCACTAATTCATTATTCTCGTGAAGAAATGTTTGCAGTTGTTGGACAATGATTCGCTTGACGGTTGGATTATGACCACAACGTGTATCAACTTCCACATCTTGATTGCCCATAAAATAAATTTGCAAAAATTTATGATCTGCATCTGGCACTGGCAGCATTGCCCCCAGTAGGTGATGAATTTGTCCTTGTATCTGTAATTGTTTAAGAACTGGTTAAATTAATTGTGATACAAATACAAATTAGAATTTCACTAAAACAATTATGGTATACTACCTTGAAAGTAGGCATGAACCCGTCTTGTACTATATGCGTTGCACCAAACGATGTCATTTGGAAGCAATTATTATATTTTTGGATGTTAGCCAAGAAGTGTTTAGACTCACTTTCCATCCCATTAACTAATGAGTGTAACGGTTCAGGTGGTGGAACCAATTGAGGCAATTGTACATTGCCACCAGCACAACATAATCCTGCAGGTTCACTACTGTACTTTAATGCTTTACAATGTTGACAAATGATTGACATTTCTCCAATCGTCACAGATTTGTCGGCACTATAATCAAATTCCGGATCGTAGGAAAATGCTCCTCGTTCGAGGTTTACAGGAGCATTGCGTCTGCGGAATCGATTAAATTCGTTATCCCGTGCTCGCTGCTGTTGTGATCGATGTGCACGAACTCGTTCCATTCTCCCCCTATCCACTTGATAGTTATTTACTCTTGAACGTAATTCTCCCATACTTGTACGACTGTTATCATTATCAGCATCTCGCTGGTCATTAGTGCGGTTGGAGCGTAAAGTAGCTCGTTGCACATTTACACGACTTCGACGACCTATGTCAGGTCGTTTTCTTTTCCTCGGCATTGTAAGCAGCGAGAAGAAAATCACTTTTAGCAGTATTTCAATATTTCTCCAATTAAATGTTTCTTTTTTTTTTAACATGAGATGACAAAACCAAGGATGTTAAAGTAGGAGCGCAGCAAAAAGTCTCTAAATATATGTACAAAACAATGTAACGTTCGGATACACTTATTACTCTCTTATTTCTCCAATTAAATGTTTCTTTTTTTTAACATGAGATGACAAAACCAAGGATGTTAAAGTAGGAGCGCAGCAAAAAGTCTCTAAATGTATGTACAAAACAATGTAACGTTCGGATACACGTGCTTTTTACATGAGATGACAAAACAATGGAACGTTCGGATACACTTATTACTTTCTTATTTCTCCAATTAAATGTTTCTTTTTTTTAACATGAGATGACAAAACCAAGGATGTTAAAGTAGGAGCGCAGCAAAAAGTCTCTAAATTTATGGACAAAACAATGTAACGTTCGGATACACGTGCTTTTTACATGAGATGACAAAACAATTGGAACGTTCGGATACACTTATTACAGGGCATCTCGACAGGATAGAATTTATAGAATACTAACTGTTATTGCCATTGCCAAATCTGTATGTGGGCATTTGCTATCATGATATAATCATTTGCGCAAAAGCGTAGGGTAGGTAGGTTCGAGATGATGTAGCGTATGCTTTGAGCTCTTGAAAAATTTATTTTATCATTTGCGAAATGCCGTCGGGTAGGTAGCTGATGTAGGGCACGTTTTGAGCTCTTGAACTCCTTAAATCTTTTGTGTGGAACATAAAAAAAGGATAAATATCCTTTTGTTTACAAATGTATTTTTGGAAAAAATAAGATAATAACAAAGGATAAAGATCCTTTTTTTACAAATGTATTTCTGGGAAAAATAAGAATTTATATTTTTGGACTACTATATAATAATTGTGGCATAACTTTTATATACCAATTAAAATAATAAATTTAAAATGAGAAATGATATTTTGATTTATGCTTGTATAAGTTTATTAAATTTAAGACTTCCCAACCCAATTTGCATAATATTTCTATAAATTAACAATATTAAACTAAATATTAAATGTTATTTTGAAAATGTACTTTATTTTTATAATATAACACAACCGTCTTAACTCGCTCTTCTAATTTTCATATTACCAAAATTAAAATGCCGTCGGCATATGTGGAAATGGAATATGTTGCCTCTTCGAAATTTTCATATAAATGAAAACTGCGCTGTTAAACTGCTGAAGAGACAGCTTCTAGCTTACGATATATGGCAAACTATGTAGTATTCTATATCTAGTAAGCAATGAGCAATGTGGAGTCTGCACAGGCAGAGATGCCCCGTTATTATAATAAAAGTATTTTTGAGAGTTGGTAACACTGTAAGGTTGGCACCATCAAACATGTCAACACATTAATTATATTTATATATTTTGAAATTTGAAATTGAAATTTAAATACACGATGTTATGAGCAAAGTTGATATTATGTTGTCGATTCAAAAGTCTTGTTTTAATGCGTTCTTCAATTCGAGTGGAACTGAGAGTACAAATACCGTCAAATGTTTGACAGCAAGTAAGTGGTCAACTTTTATATGGGAAAATGGAATTGTCGTTTTACTCTATCTTACTCGTAATTTTTCCTTATTTGCTCACCGTTTAGACCTACCCTACGACAAACATAAAACGACAAACATTTTAAATCTGACTAACGAACAACAATTCATTTTTATTTATATATGTAGATTTATATAGATTTAAGGGGGTATTCTAGTAGAAGCCAAAGTCAAAAAACTAAAAAAAATTATGCTGACGAATCGGGGTCCTAAAAATTTCCAGTGACCATGCCCATGTTTCAATCCTGCTAGTTATCTGAAACCAAAAAAAAAAAAAGATTATTAATCTAGAATACTGTCGCAATGGTCGGAACTATGGAAAAGTGGGAACATTTTTTTTCACAAAATGGCGACTGCCTGAAAAAAAAAGTTTTTGTTTGATCACTTTTTCTGACTATTTCGCTTTTTTTTTTTTAATAATATAAATAAAAATTTAGGGATGGCGCTAGTTCCAACCATAGACAAGCCTATAAAGAAGACTCTATAAAAATTTCAAGTAAATCGGTCTAGTAGAACCTGAGAAATCGTGGGTATCGTTCCGAAAAAGTCAGTTTTGAGAAAAACGTGTTTAAAGTTTCGCGTAAAGTCTTTTGTCCGATTAGTTCCTGCCGAACCAGTTTGTTTTATTGAATATATAATGGCTAGAAATTATTTATCTGTTGTAGCAAATTTCTGTTCATGGTTATTTAAAGTTCTGCTAATGTAGTACACTGGCTGACCTTGTTGAGAACAGAGATCTGCAACAAGTAACTTTTTCAAGCTTCAGGCCAGCACGTTGTAAAGCAATTCATAGGTATGAGTTGCACTCCTCTAAGGTAAACAAGCCAGAGAATGTAATCCGGTCAACGCACCAAACATCGTTGTGTAAAATTCTGCTACTAACAGCAGCAAACAGTCCGTTTCTTGTTACATTTTGATGCGAAGAAAGCTTGCACGCTGCCCTCGGTATGCTCCAGCGTTTGAAAAACTACGCTACTCTCGTAGCATTTTATTTTACTCTTGCTACCGCTCTCACTTTGTCGGGAGCCGCAGCATAGCCGTAGCATAACAATGTAAAGTATGTGCTCTACTCTGCTCCGAGTTTTGTTAGGTAAAAAACTATAGCTGGAGCGGGAGCAAAAAATTAAATTCTGCGCTATGCTCTGGCGTAGCGGTAGCAAATAATTGGGAGCGGTAGCACAGCAGAGCAAATGAAAATTTTCATGTGCTACAGCTCCCGAATGTGTTTGTTGTTTTTTTTTTCTTTTTTGCTATTTTCTGGCATTTGCAAGTATGGTACAAGTTGGTATATAAAAGAAAGTCGTTTATAACTCAAGAACGGCTGAACCGATTTGGCTTAAAATTGGTGGGGAGGTAGTTTAGAAGCAGGGTAAGGACATAGGATACATTTTATCTCTTTATGCTAAAATTCAATACAGCTCATAAATACAAAAATTATATTTCAAATCATAAGCATTTGTTCAAAATTTATGTAAGAATCATTTGAAAATTTTAGTAATTCAAAAATAAAAGAAATAAGTAAAAATTTTCATTTCCAAACATTCTTAGTATATGGGTTATACTGATTTTGCTTCTTAACCAGGTAGTTTTTTTTTTTAAGACGAGCCCGTCCGATATATTTAATATCACAACAAAAAATGGCATCGGAATTTTCATCGTCAAGGCACTGCGGATACTTTGCTAGATTATTGGTCAAGGACGCAAATGCATTCATAACAAACCAAACGCTATATCTAACGTAAAGATAAAGCGGAATAATTGGAGTGTTGATAAAAAGGTTTATTATAATTATAGATATACAGAAATCTTTTCGATTCTTTGCAATTTACATTGAAGTATGTATATGCGTACAATTTCAAACTGATTCTTCCTAAAAAATTATAAAATTACTAAACTATTGGGAATGGTAGAATAGAACTGCAAATACACAGTGCAATGGATTAACACATTCGCGTAAATTGCGGGAATTCCCGTCATTCATGTTTCCTTCAAAAAAACAATTGCGGGAATTCCCGCGCTATATTCCCGCAATTTCTTCCGCACATATAAAAATGCCATAAAATACCTCTGATCTGTACGAATTTAAAGATAAAAATCAGGATTGTAGTGAATTTTCTATGGAGAATTTTTACATGCCTCGGTCCAGTTCAAAATGTAAATATTAAGGGCTAAAATTTTCAGGGAATTTTTTTTGGGGTATTTCCAAGGAAATTTCGTGACGGGACTGAAAAAAATTAATAGTTCAAAAAAAAAAAAACACTCTAATGTATATAAAAAGGGGAAAAGTATATGTACATAGTTAAAATTAATTTCGAAAATTCATAATAATTGAGTATTGTAATACATTTGGAATAGATGATGTTTTTGGTAATATAAAATTGGTAAATATTTTACATTTTTTACAAAAAAAATTTATAATTTATTCAATTATTATCTAATTCACTTTATTAATATATTTCTTAAAATATTTGATTTTAGATTTATAAAGGCACTTGACGCAACAAATGCCAAAATGATTTGCATAACATTGTTTTGTTTGAATTATTCAATTAGTTCAAATATTATGCCAGAAAATTGCAAAAAAGAAAAAAAACAACAAACACATTCGGCAGCTGTAGCACATGAAAATTTTTATTTGCTCTGCTGTGCTACCGCTCCCAATTTTTTGCTACCGCTACGCCAGAGCATAGCGCAGAATTTAATTTTTTGCTCCCGCTCCAGCTATAGTTTTTTACCTAACAAAACTCGGATCAGAATAGAGCACATACTTTACATTGTTATGCTACGGCTATGCTGCGGCTCCCGACAAAGTGAGAGCGGTAGCGATAGCATAGCAATAATTTTAGAAATTTTGCTGCTACGGAGTAGTAAATGAGAACCCTGGTATGCTCAGACTGGCATGTTTTACGTCGCTCGCCTTCTTCTATTAACTTAATTTTAACAGCAGCGAGATTTGGTAGTTCATCGCGAGACTCCAAAGCAATCACCAAACTCTCAAATGATTTCGGCAGACTTGTAAGAAGCATAATAACGAATAAATCATCCTGGAGACACACTCCAATTTCAGCAAGCTTCTCTGCGACTGCCGAGAACTTGAAAGCTGGACACACTCACCGTCATTCATTCGAATTCCAAGTAACTGCTTGAACAAAGTTACCTTTCTCACAGGCCCTTTTTGGTCTATGCGCCGATTTGCAGTGTTTAATGTGGCTTATCTGCATAGGCGTGTTGCTGAGGATTACTGTTGCTTTTGCCTTCCACAGCCACACAGCTTTTTCATCGGCACCTCCTTTTGGAGCGGGCAATTCTCCGCACGTAACAGGCCACAACTCTTAATGGACAAGCACACTTTGTAGCTGCAAGTTCCATGAGTCATAATTAAACTCATCCAATTTTTCTATGTTAAAAAGCGACGAACTCATATTTTTTATTAATTACTTAACGCGATTTACTAGGTTCCCAGGAATTTGCACCTGGGCCCATAACCTGTTGTATATCTTACTTTTGCACTGCACGTATCCAAGTAAAAACGCTTTGGAATGTTCAACTCAAAAAGACAAAAAGATGTAGTTTATTCAAAATTTAAAATGCAAGTGAAAGAATGTTCTGGTTTTTGGGTTTCTTACCAAACTAAAAATCAGGGTTACTAAAAAATGTCTTTAGCAACTTACATTTTTGAGTAACCCTTTGCATTTCAACAACTTTAACAAAAAAAAAAGAATTTTCACGAAATATTTGTATCACGGGGTATGCGCCTGGTCTCTCTCCTAATAAACTGCTTTGTTATAAAATTGGTGATTTTGCGAAATTTTCATGGATCACTTAACGTGGTTTGATACACTGTTGAGTCAAACCACGTCAAGTGATCCATGAAAATTTCGCAAAATCGCTATGTTATGTTATGGCCATATGGCGTGTTAATAATATGTAGTATTACCAAAAATAGATAAAATTGGATCGATACTACCACAATAATTGCTTGAATTCTGATCCTCTGGTTGGCGTTTCGCAGCTTAAATTATTTCCTTTGCTTTAATTCTTGCAAGTTGCAACAGTATAAAATGTTCGGTTGCACCCGAAGTTAGCCCTTCTTTACTTTTTTTACATAAAATTACAATAATGGAAGTTGAAGGGAAAATGTATCTTAGGTCAGCTGTTGCTCATGAAAAGTGTTTTTTCCAGCATTATGTTTGTATGGTGGTTATGTGCCATTGTGGTCCGATCTAAACAAAATATACAGAGTTTAGAAGTACATCGTTGATTTAGGAAATAATACAAATATATACAAAATTCCGTTCATATACCTTATCAAATAAATGAGCTTTCCATATTCATTTCCGTGTTTTATAAATTTTATTTTTATGAAATTACATTGTACCTGATTGTGTTATAAAAAGAAGATCATATCTAAGGCATGTTGCCTATTACAATCATCGGGGGATACCTTAGTCCCCCGGATAATTGGATTTCAAGAATTGCACAATTTTTGTTCAGTTAACCGATAATTATTTAATTGAATAATTCTTTCACAAGATTACCTTTTAGTTATTTAGTTTAAAGTAATGGTATATAATTATTTTTTTAAGTTTAAACGAAGAAACTATAAGGAATAAAACCAAGACATTGTCATTGTTATAAAAAAATTAAGAAATGAAAAAAATCGTGTTATTGTTTATGTGCAGCACTTGTATTCACATATCTTATATATAAAAATGAATCGCAAAATGTGTTGCTCAGCGCATAACTCAACAACGCCTGGACCAATCTTACCATTTTCTTTTTTAAAATGTTCTTTGGGGTTCAAGGATGGTTTTTACGGGATAATTGCCGGAAAACCCCTAAAAACAGCCATTTTCTTTTCCCCATACAAACGAATGAATGTTTGTTTGATAGTAACGCTAAAAGAAAGGCTGCACCAATCTTGATGGAATTTTCAGAGGTTGTTCGTTATGGATCGGGGAGAGTTTAGAAATAAAAATACCTTATACTTTTCGTGAGGAAAAGTAGGAAAATATCCAAAAAGTAACTTTTTTCCATACAAATTTTTTTTCAATTTTTGTTTGTTTTGTTTTTCAATATTTTGATTTGTATTTCAATTTATTTTAATCGTTCAATTTCGATTGCTTGCTTTTTTATTCCGGATATTCAAAAGAAAAATTATTGAAAATTATTTAGTGAAAACTTTACGTGTATTTCACACAAAGTGATCAATTACAGATTGAAAATTTTTACGAAGCCACGAAGAGGTCACGCTAATATCGGTCGGCCTTGTTTATGCCATGAACGTATGGCAGTCCAAGGCAAGGCAAGGCAAGATGCGATGACATACATGCGGAATTATGGAAGCGCGGCCAGTTAGCAAGCGATCGTCACGACGTCACAGCACGACTTTTCAAACAACAGCTATGATGTTTGATGAAATTTATCTTGAAGCAACATATGGTATAGTATATGGTGCTGTTAGATGCTGGATGTATTCTGTTGAGTAGCAAAAAAGAGGTTTGCGTACGAACATATTCTTCTTTGGATGGGGATGGTGGTTACACCAAATCAAATTGATGAAATCATTTTCATCAATCTGCGGAAATTCATGATCCAGAGATAGATCCAGAATTATACGAAGTGGTGAAAACCAATATGGTTCATAGACCTTGCGGACATCACAATCCCACTTCGGTTGGTATGTCTGACTGTAAATGCTATCCACGTGCTTTTCTTTCGGAAACGCAAACTGGAAATGATGGATATCCACTGTATAGGCGTCGCTCACCAGACGACAATGGCAGAACATTTAGCATTCTATTTAGAGGCGTGAATATCGATCATATTCATCATCCATGTATCATATTCGCCACTGTTGTCGAATTCACATTCAAAACTCATGTCAATGTTGACTATTGCAGGTTGGTGAAATCGATCAAATATGTCATCAATGAAAGCAACATGGCGATTATTGGCGTTGAACGAGATGAGATCAGCAAGTACCAAATGGGTCGATACGTGAACTGCAATAAAGCGCTTAGTAGGATATTTACTTTTGCAATTCGTGAAAGTTTTCCGACTGTTGTGCGTCTCGCGGTTCAACTTCATTTAAGTCATTGCGTATTGTGAATGGCACAGTGTGTGCAACTTTTTGAGAAGCATGCCAGCAACTTGAATTGCTAGAACATGATAATCACTGAAAACAAACGATGGATAGTGATCAAGATCAAGATCATTTCGACATATCAGCTTTCAAATTTGCGGCAGCTATGGGATATGAAAAAAATGACATTGCCGATGACATTTTACATTGTATTTGCTAAGATTTGGAAATCGGCAAATCTCGCTTGATACTTCCAGTGGTTTGATATCAATTTCACCAGCCTTTTGTCAATTCACGAATGTTTATCCGAACATTGGCCAAATTATCGTAACTACGATAGCTTGGGTACACTCGCAATTTTAGCTGCCAAAAATACCGATGTTAATGACTTAATCTGGAAAATTCAAAGTCGAATTCCGGGATGTTTGTGCTCATACGAATCAATCGATCGTCTTGATAATAAAGGCGAAGCCGTGAATTACCCAGTGGAATTTCTGAATTCTTTGAAGAGGCTTGGTACGCCGCAGCGTTATTTGCGTCTCAAAGTTGGATCTGTCATTATTATGTTTCCTAATCTTCATGCGCCGGAACTGTGTAATGGGACCCAACTGATTGTGACGCAGTTATCGAATACAAGGGGAAAGCCATTTCAGTTCAAACTTATTCAGTTTTCAGGGAAAATTGCATTTGCGATGGCAATCAACAGAAGAGTGTGGCATATATCTGGAAATACTATGTTTTTCACACGGCCAGATATTCGTGGCGAGTTCACGAGTTGGAAACCCATCTTCTCTGTACATTTACGCATTAGAACAGAAATCAAAAACTGTTTTTTTATCAAACTGCATTGAAAAAATGTAGATAAGTCGCAAATGAATGATTTTCAACACAATATAAATTCAACTTTCTTTCCATTTAAAAATTTCACGTAGGACAACGGCTGCGGGGTCAGCTAGTTAAAATATATATATATGTAGGATTTGTACTCACGCACTTATATGTTAACTTCTTTTATTAAATTTAAACTCAAGTACTACGATTTCATATTATTTTTAAAACATTTTAAAACGTACAACTTACATTTACAAAAATACAAAAGTAAAATGATTAAGAATTGATTTTGAAAACGATACTTCGATGATAATTTAAGTCGCCACATGCGTCAAATGGTTTTTATAAAAGTAAAGATTAACAGTTAATTTAAAAAAATACGCTTTGATGATAATTCAATTCGTCACATGCGTACGGCTACGCGTTCTCTCGTCAAGTCGTCGTCTGTCACTGGCATTTTCTGGTTCGGAGTCTGTTGCTTGAAACTTCGTGCGAAAAAGGGTTTCCGTGTTGCTCAAACCCCACAACTCGGCCATCCTGCATTGTTTTCGACCTCGAATACGCCGTCGTCTTCATTATGAAATTTTGACCATGGTTTTATAAATTCTGCAAAACTCGTCGTTTGATTTGGACCTTCAGCTATGCCAACTTTTTTAACATCATAGGTATTATTAGCTTTGACTTTAGTAATTTGATATTGGCCCAAATATTTTGGTTTTAATTTGAGACCGCCACCAATCTGCCTTCTTTTCACGCCGACTAAATCGTTTACTGAACATTTGTTAGCTTCTTTGCGTCTAAGATGGCATGTCTTTTTTTTAAGTTTGCATCTTTAATATTTATTCTTTTGCATGTGGAGGTATTTCACCTCTTCCTTCTTGAAGTTGTGATCTTATTTCTTCTTCGATGAGTTGTTTTATGTTTAAGTCGTCAGCTGTACACATTTTATCGCCCATTAATAATTCAAAAGGTGTCATGTCAATACTTCTGTTGTATGTGGAATTTATTACTTGTTGGACTCTGTCTGTGAATTTGTACCACTTCGTCGAATCATTCCTGCTCAGTTTCGTTAAAACATTAATAATATTCGCGTTTAGTCGCTCTATTTGACCATTAGCACCAGGCAAGCCAGTCGTTATTTTAACATGCTGGTAGAATTATGTCGTCTATGTTAGGGAGTGCTATTTCCCTACGCATCAAATCACGGAAAATTGCATTTATTTACATGTATTTGGAAAACACCGGGAGAGTTCGACAAGCCAAATGGAACTTTTAAAAACTGGTACTGTGCGCCATGTGTAACGAATGACGTGTATTTGCGACTAGATTTAGACACAGGCACATTGAAACATTAATTTTTTAAGTCAATTGTGCTAAATATTTTTGCATTTTGCAATCGGTCTAGCTGGTCTGCTATCAAGAGTAATGGAAATCTATCTTTTACAATTACTTTGTTTAATTGTCTATAATCTACACATAATCTTGGACTACCGTCTTTGTTTTTTACTAAAACCATCGGACTACTAAAATCAGAATTTGAATTTTCAATTATGCCGTCCTTGATCTAATGATCTATTTGATCATCAGCAATACTCTTTTGTTTCATTTGTTGATTTGCACTTATTCGGCTTATATTCGCACTCCATATTACACACTTTTTCTTTCGCTTCCATACTATTTGTTTCATCGAAATCAAAATGATCTACTACCGAGTCCACTTGCATCACATTAAAAACGTTTTCTACGTTGTCACAAGGAATTTTTCGAATAGAAAGTCCATTACGATTTATTTGTATATCCGCTTGCGAACAAAAATCTTCGCCGATCACTACGTCAATGTTCATTAATTTTGATGGTACTACCAAAAAATCAAACAAAAATCTTGATTTTCAATAATTAAATCAATACTAAGTTCTCCAATTGGTTTAATAAATATTATTACATGCCTTACGTTCACCAAAACTTATTAAACAAATATTTGTTTCTTTCAACACATAAACACTTCCTGGTTCATAATGCCGCTTTTGGCACACAAACGAGTATTACAGTTTTCGTTTTTATTTTCAACTTGTGGGCAATCTTTCGAAATATGCCCAAATTTTTTGCGCTGGAAACACTTGGTGCCTTTCGCTTTGTCTATGCACTCTGAGCTTTTGTGACCTTTTGTACCACAATTAAAACAAGTTATAGTTTTACTGTCATATTTAGATAATTTACATT
This sequence comes from Bactrocera neohumeralis, assembly GCF_024586455.1. Taxonomy (NCBI): domain Eukaryota; kingdom Metazoa; phylum Arthropoda; class Insecta; order Diptera; family Tephritidae; genus Bactrocera; species Bactrocera neohumeralis. Next base: position 18,761,765 of record NW_026089623.1, on the reverse strand, counting down.
CAAATGATTTCACTTCAATACTTTCTTTGTTATTTTTTCGAATCGATTCATACACTTTTAGTTTTTCTTTAAATTGTTTACTGCACCATATAACACTGTTTTATATAAATTCAAATCATTTATATCGGGTGATTTTTTAAGAGCTTGATAACTTTTTAAAAAAAAAAAACGCATAAAATTTGCAAAATCTCATCGGTTCTTTATTTGAAACGTTAGATTGGTTCATGACATTTACTTTTTGAAGATAATTTCATTTAAATGTTGACCGCGGCTGCGTCTTAGGTGGTCCATTCGGAAAGTCCAATTTTGGGCAACTTTTTCGAGCATTTCGGCCGGAATAGCCCGAATTTCTTCGGAAATGTTGTCTTCCAAAGCTGGAATAGTTGCTGGCTTATTTCTGTAGACTTTAGACTTGACGTAGCCCCACAAAAAATAGTCTAAAGGCGTTAAATCGCATGATCTTGGTGGCCAACTTACGGGTCCATTTCTTGAGATGAATTGTTCTCCGAAGTTTTCCCTCAAAATGGCCATAGAATCGCGAGCTGTGTGGCATGTAGCGCCATCTTGTTGAAACCACATGTCAACCAAGTTCAGTTCTTCCATTTTTGGCAACAAAAAGTTTGTTAGCATCGAACGATAGCGATCGCCATTCACCGTAACGTTGCGTCCAACAGCATCTTTGAAAAATACGGTCCAATGATTCCACCAGCGTACAAACCACACCAAACAGTGCATTTTTCGGGATGCATGGGCAGTTCTTGAACGGCTTCTGGTTGCTCTTCACCCCAAATGCGGCAATTTTGCTTATTTACGTAGCCATTCAACCAGAAATAAGCCTCATCGCTGAACAAAATTTGTCGATAAAAAAGCGGATTTTCTGCCAACTTTTCTAGGGCCCATTCACTGAAAATTCGACGTTGTGGCAGATCGTTCGGCTTCAGTTCTTGCACGAGCTGTATTTTATACGGTTTTACACCAAGATCTTTGCGTAAAATCTTCCATGTGGTCGAATAACACAAACCCAATTGCTGCGAACGGCGACGAATCGACATTTCACGGTCTTCAGCCACACTCTCAGAAACAGACGCAATATTCTCTTCTGTACGCACTGTACGCATTCGTGTGGTTGGTTTAATGTCCAATAAAGTAAACTGAGTGCGAAACTTGGTCACAATCGCATTAATTGTTTGCTCACTTGGTCGATTATGTAGACCATAAATCGGACGTAAAGCGCGAAACACATTTCGAACCGAAGACTGATTTTGGTAATAAAATTCAATGATTTGCAAGCGTTGCTCGTTAGTAAGTCTATTCATGATGAAATGTCAAAGCATACTGAGCATCTTTCTCTTTGACACCATGTCTGAAATCCCACGTGATCTGTCAAATACTAATGCATGAAAATCCTAACCTCAAAAAAATCACCCGATACCATTGATTACGTATTGTATCAATGCATTGTTTTCTACGTTACCACGCATTACTAATTGTTTCAAATACAAAAACAACACAAAAAATATTCTTGAACACTTTATTCCTTTTTATTTTTTTTAGCAGTAAGTTGTTTGTGTATTTGCGCACTGTTTACGATTGTTTTAAGTTCTTCTTCTAAAGCCAATTTTAATTTTTGCCACGATGTGATTTGAATAAACAATTGAGCCAAACCTCGTAGAGATTTTTTGGCAAATATAAACTTCTGTAATTCGTCCCACCCCATTAAAGTAGAAGTTTCTTCGAATTCGCCTAACCACACTTCGACATCGATTTTATCACTTCCATCAAACCAACGAATAGAGTCTTCTATGTCACGAAAGTTCATTGAAAATGAGACATTTGTGTTTTTTTTTCTTACCCTCTTTTGCACACTGTAGGTTTATCGTCGTTTCTGCCCGATATTTCTTGCAACACGTTCGCTTTCAGCATTTCTCCTTTGTTCTTGCCGTTGTTGACATTCAAATGTGATGCTTCTTGCGCCAGCGTCGTCAAAACTGCGCATAACATCACTATCATCGTCGTTGTCATTGTCTTCGTCATCTTTGTCAAAGGATTAACTGTTAATTTTGAAAAATACTCTTTGATGATTATTCAATTCGTCACAATTTCTGGTTCCGAATTTTCTGGTTCGGAGTCTATTGTTCGAAACTTCTTGCGAAAATGGGTTTCCGTGTTTCTCAAACCCCACATGTGTATAGTATGTGTTTATATTTTTAAAATTTTAATGAAGAAATGTGTAATTTTTTGTATATTGTTTTATCTACATATGTGAATCTTTATTCCCTAAGCTTGTTTACTGAGTGAAAATATATTCTTGTATGTATTTTAAAACTAAAAAGTCGCATAGCTATCATATATAGTACATAAGTGGCACAACTTATACGCACTCTAAATACAAATACGGGAAGACAGAAATAAAATATCTTTATAGTAATGAAACAAAGTGTAAATAGAGTGCGCACACATTTTTATCCTAATAAATGAAGTTGAATTGTACTTACATATGTACATATTTCCCGTTGGTTTGATCTTAACGTGATCAAACTTTTTAGCTAACCTCTAAGCTACCGGGGGGTCGGCAGGTCGCGGGTAGCCGGTCGGCCTGTAGTAGCAGGTTAGTTGCCAAAGAAATGTCTTTTCTACCAAAAAGCGTGCAAAAGAGCCAAAATATGAGAGTTCTACAGCTCAACCTCAACCACTGCGTAGCAGCTCAAGACCTTCGTATGCATACAGTGTGTGAGCAGAAAATCGACGTGGCAATAGTCTGCGAACAATACAAAAACATTAGCGCAGCAACGTGGACCTCCGATCTTACGGGCAAAGCGGCCATTTGTGTCTGTGAAGAAAACGTGTTCCAAGAAAAGCTACTAACAAGACAAGCCTATTACACGCGGGCAAAAATCTGCGAAATAAACTTTCATAGCTGTTACATCTCGCCAAGCATCGCACAAGGTGAATATGAAAGAATCATTGATAACCTGGTACGAGAAGTGTCGAACACCACAATGAACGTAGTGGCAGGTGGGCAGTGGAATAGGGCAGCACGTAAACAAATACACGAGGAGAAACTCTTCTGAAGGCTTTTTCGGTACTGAACAGCGTCTTGCTGAATACCGGTAACAGAAATACTTTCGAAAAAACGGCCGCGGTTCTGTAATCGATATCGCGTTTGATAGTAGCTCCTAGTGCGGTCGTGTACATGGCAAGTGATCGACTTGTATACACACAGTGACCACTTGGGAATTCTGGAAAGCTGAAACCTTTGATGAGGATATATACAAATTAATATTAGATGACGATCCGAACTACGCTATAGACATAGAACAGATGGTTGAATGCCTTATTAAACATGTCAGTAAAGCCTGCGATGCCGCCATGTGTAGAAAAAAACGAAGCACATACAGGAAACCCGCATACTGGTGGAATGAGACTATTGAAGCTCTAAGAAGTGAATGCTACAAAGCGAGGCGCCAGTGTCAAAGGGGACGGCAAACGGCAGATTTCACATTGAAGCGGCATGAACTCAAGAAAGCAATAAAGAAGATCAAGGTCTGTTGTTTTAAAGAGCTCTGCAACAAGGTCGAAGGAAAGCCGTGGGGAGATGCATACAAAATCGTCATTGCAAAGATTAAAGACCAAAAAGGACAAGCACCTACATGTCCTAGATTATTAAATGCGGTTGTCCAAACTCTTTTTCCGACGCAATTGCTACAAAGGCAGCAAATAAAATAATCTGGTGCTACAAACGTACCGGTAGTCACTGAACAAAAAACTATAGAAGCAGCATAGAGATTCGCAAATACTAAAGCATCAGGCCTAGATGGCATCCCAATGAAAAACAGCGGCTAGTGCTTATACAAAAGCCAAATAAACCAGCAGGGGGGCCAGGATCCTACCGACCATTATGTATGTCGGACACAATGGGGAAAATACTAGAGCGTATAATATGTGTGAGGCTAGAGCAACATCTAGAAAGAGAGCCACCGGGCTTAGCCGAAAACCAATATGGTTTTCGAAGGCACAGATCAATAATAGACGCCGTTAAAAAGTTAACAGAGGTCGCAAGCACGGCAATTGAAGGAACCAGGTGGCTCCAAAGAATGCTGCGCGATAGGGGCGTTTGACGTAAAAAATGCCTTCAACTCGGCCTATTGGCCGCATATCATAGAAGCTATGAAACAAAAGAAGACACCACTCTACTTGCTGAGGATCATATCCAGCTACCTCTCCGACAGATTACTGCTATATGAACAGAAGAAGGTCCTAAAAACTACATTGTAACAGGCGGTGTACCACAAGGCTCAGTACTAGTAACGGTACTGTCAAAAGAAATAAGCCAGATAGAGTATCAATGCAACCACGCGGCGATAAAAATAAAGGAATGGCTCAGAAATGCAAAGCTCCAGTTAGTAGGCCAAAAAACTGAAGCGGTGGAAATAACTAGTAGGAAGAAGCTAGAGGCGACCACGGACCCATATGGGGACCAGCATATGCAAATACGGCAAAAGCAGTAGTTCGGTTAAGCGCAATCAGGGTAGCTTGAGCATTGCGGACTGTGTCACACGAAGCGGCTGGAATTATTTCAGGTATCATTCCTCCAGATATTATGGCGATGGAGCTAAAAAGAATCTATGGCAAAGCGAAAACGCGGGCAGACGACTAAATAAACAAGAGAAACAGCAAGAAAGTCAAACCATCCTTAATGAGTGGCAGAAACCATGGGACGAAACAACAAAAGGTAGATGGACACACACGTTGATCAAAAACGTGCAAGTGTGGGTACAAAGAAAACACGGAGAAACTGACTATGACTTGACGCAGTTCCTGACTGGGCACGGCTGCTTCAGAAAGTATTTATACAAATATGGACATGACGATGGGTTTGACTGCTCTTTTTGTGAAAACGGGAATGAGAACACGTGCCTGCGTTATAAAGATGAAAGAGAGGAGCTAGAGAAGCTTCCTTCAGAGCGGCTAACCCCTGAAAATATTGTACCACACATGCTACGTCCCCAGGAAGTGTGCAATTTTGTTAGAGAATGGAACGCGACAGCTCTAATAGAGCTTAGAAGGATGGCATGGCAGAGAAAGAGCGAAAGACGGATGATCAACGTGGAGTTGGAAAGTTTATAGAACGAAAGCCAAACGGCTAAGGCTTATCTTTGCGAAGAAATGCATAGGGGCGGTCCCGCAAGGAAAAAATAATTACCTAGAGGAGACGGAATTAGGGTTTAGTACGTAGCCGCCCTACTCCGCACGTTCAGCACTTGGTAACAATGGCGGCACATGCGCGAGTAGGATGAAGTAGTTGTGAAAAAGAGGAAGCCGATTCAGAAGAGAATAAGAACGAAACTGGACAGGCGACAGCGGTCTTGAAGAGTTGGGATCAAACGTGACCTACATAACAAAGACTATGAAATCAGACCTACTGATTGAGCTAAAAACTCAGGCGGGCAAGAGAGCCGAATCATTCCAAAGCATCTTAGAGTTAGCGGTGGGTAAAATGGCGCTGATATAGCCACAAACCCATAACGTCACAATAGTGTGTAAGGATTTAGACTAAATTACTACACCTGAATAAATCTGTGAGGCGCTAAAAAAAAGAGTGTGGGATCCAAAACCTGGAGAAATCAAGCATCAAAAGAATGAGACAAATCCGTTGTGGCACACAGATAGCTCTGGTAAGCCCGCGTGCTCAGGATGCTAAAGCTGCATTAAAATTGGAAAACGTTAAGATAGGGTGGTCAATATGTCATATCCGTGAATATTCACTAATTACCCGTTGTTTTAGGTGTCTCCAACTCGGTCCTATGGAGCACAAATGTGTTAGTCTGATTGACAGGTCCTCCCTCTGTACACGTTTTGGGGCTGCAGGGCACGTGGCAAAGATCTGCAAAAATGTCCCGAACTGTATGCTTTGAAAAGAAGAGCACTCTGTCTTAAGAATGGCCTAAGACTATGAAAAGATGAGGTTAATACAGCTAAACCATAATTACTGCGCTTCAGCACAAGATCTGCTAAAACAAACAGTTCTGGTAGAGAACAAAATTTTCGACTTACAAAGCGAGCAATATAGCCAACGTTCCGAAAGCACTTGGAGTAAAGATTTAAGTGGCAAGGTAGCAATATGGGCCTGCAAAGGAAAAGCCTTCACATCACGCTCCAAAGAAATCCATGACGGCTTTACATGAGCAAATATACAAGGTATATGTACTTATTTTGTAAGCTGCTACGCTCGCTCTAGCGCAATTTTTAGTGAATTTGAAGACTTTCTCCTGGAGCTCCCTCCAGAAACAAATCGCCAATAATAATAGCGGGAGATTTTAACGCATGGTCTACTGCTTGGGGTAGCAGAATTACAAATCATCGTGGCCGCCTCATCCTAGAATTTTTGAGTCAAACAAACCTTACGATCTTAAACAGTTGCACAAAAAATACGTTTCAAAAGGGAAATTAAGGTTCCATAATAGACCTAATGTTTGCTTCTGACGCTAAGTGGAAGGTGTTAGATATATGTTGAAGTTTCGTTCTCCCAAGAGCCCTGTCGGAGAAATAATTCGCGAAAACTTAGTTGGCGGCAAAAGGAATTTAATCCCGGCGTTTTTGATGCCCACTTAGTATTCGCGGTATGGAAAGAATTAGTAGTAGCATGCGACGCAACTATACGCAGGACGAGACATAACAATCATCGAAAGCCGGTGTACTGGTGGAACGAAGAAATAGCGAGGCTGAGGAAGCTCTGTCACTCAGGTAGACGCCGCGTACAGCGTAATCAGGGAGGTGAAAACGAAATCCGCCTCAGAGAGGCATTTAAATGCCAAAAAAAGCTCCTGAAGTCAGCCATTACCCGTAGTAAAAGATCCTGTTTCGAAAAGCTCTGTGAAGAAGCAAACATAGACCCCTGGGGATCGGCATACAAAATTTGTATGCCAAAGTTCAAAAACAATTCGCAACCTATGAATGTATCATTTATGATAAATGTTGTCGAAGCATTATAGTGAGTTACTTTCAAAATGGGAGATTATTATTCGACACGCACGAGCGCACTCAGAGCTAAACTATCTCCACTGGAGTACCGCAAGGCTCGGTTTTAGGCCCACTATTATGGAATCTGATGTACGACGGGGTGCTAAGATTACCGCAACCAAATAATGTGAAAACAATCGCATATGCGGATCTTAAACAGTGATAGCAGTGGCTAAACATCTGGATGACCACCGGTTCAAATGCAATAACTGCATAAACGGTTTGAGCAGATGGTTTGCTACCATGAGTTTAGAACTGGCTGAGCAGAAAACAAAAGTCCTGCTCACAAGCTCCAGGAAAATTGAAGAAAGGATATCGATCACCATAGGAGAATGTGAGATTACTTAACAGCCACAGTTGAAGAATCTTGGTGTAATAGTGGACACAAGACCCAAATTCAAGGAACACTTGGGTGTGTGCGTTCCAGCCGACGATTTGTATTAGCTTAGGTGATGAGTTCAGTTATACTGTGTGGGGCTCCAATATGGATACCAGCGCTAGACCAATTAACGCAGTGAATAGGCTTTCTGCAATACGCGTGATAAGTGCTTTCCAAACTATATCAGTTGACGCTGCTGAGGTATTAGCCAGTATGGCACCGATTGACATCCAGGAAGAATATCCGTGACATATGTACATCCGTGGATAAATAGGCAACATAGGGACCTAGATTTAAACCTAACCAAAATACTCAGTGCATGGGTGCTTTAGAAGTTACCTATTCAAATATCGTCATGACTTAGCCATATTGTCCGACGTGTACATAGTGTATAGAAGACTCTGAACACGTACTTTTTTATTGCCCTAGACTTTCAATTATAAGGGAAAAGCTGAAAATCATACTAGGAGGTAGTCAGATGGTGGAAAATTTCACTGCATGCGAGTCCTGGAAATGGAAAGTTGTCAACGAAGCGGCAGCTCTAATTATGACAAGACTAAGACATTTACAACAAATTGAGCGTCAGTCAGTCCGTACAATAGAGGAGACTTAAATGTCTTCTTCTCTCCCATGAAGTAATACTTTGTCCCGTGGTCCCGTGGGAGAGACATGAGATGGGAATAGGTAAGGTTTAGCGGATTAAAGTCCCGGAGTTTCAATGCTTCCTCCTAAAAAAAAAAATAAAAAAGAAGTATTAATAGTATTAATAGTATTAAGCTTTTTAGAATATCACGATAATACGTATTTCGTATATATAGCATATATACATATACATATATATAATAAAGTATATTATATTATCGCATATAAGAAATATTTAAAAAGTAGCTCATTTGCACATTAACTATAAATTTTGCTTTGATATTTGCATTCATAAAATTTCGCAAAATGATATTCTTATCAAATAATATGATTGCATGTAAATGTATAAATATGTAAGCAAAAGGCCAACATACGTCTGTAATAGAAATGTATGTATATTCCTGAACATATAGTATATGTATTTCATTCAATGTGCAGCTCTGTTCACGCCACTCACAATAAATTTGAATTTTCCGTATTTTTCTTTAAAAAAGTAGGGAATCTCGAAATAGGTCACCCTTTAAATATTTGCTATTAGCACAAAGTTAAATCAAGAAATTTTAAAATTGTTATTTTTTATTTTTTATACATATCTTATATAATGTTAATAATAAAGCTGTATACCCAGAAATATTTTGCAAATTTTGTAAGCTTGTTTTGCAAATAGTTAATGCACATACGCATACCAATTCTTATGAGGTATGTATAATATGTATGTAAATATATCCGTCCTGGGTATTTTTTATTAGAATAGTTCGATTTTGACAGCGCGTGAAGAAATAAAGTTGGCTGCAGAAGAAATTGTAATTTCTCTCAAAAATATCTTGCCGAGATGTTTAATGCTTGAACGAATCGAGAAATTTTAGAAATTAAGTGAGAATTTGTCGTAAAGTTGCCGCTTAATTTAGGAATTCCGCGTCGGTTAAGGCTGTTATTTAGGCAACGGCACGACTCCACGGCAGCAAGCTGGTTGTTGTCGTTGTTGCTAAATTAAAACCATTACTAATTTCGCCGATTATAATAGACAGCTTTATTGTGGCCACTTATTTGTGAAATGTAAAATTATTCAAAGCTTTATCATTAATTAAATAATTATTCAATCAAGTGAAAGGTTTTAGTACGGCAAAGAAATTGGATATATGAGCTGCTCGATCTTTCTCATGTTCAAGAAGCTTTTACATGTGAATTCTTTTGTCGCTTATTATCAGCAATTCTACATATTTTGGTGTCGCTCTGTGAGTTCATGATTAAAATGAGTCCAGCAACTTGAGTAAAGTTTTTTTTGTCTTTCCTTTAAGAAAATTTTCTCAAAGGTTTCTGCGGTTCGGCTACATTAAACTTAGATCGTGTTGCATAGTTAATTTTTATGTTGGTCTTCCATTTTATTTACAACGAATACCATGAATGTGATAAAATTATGTAAGTATAATTTTAATATATTCAAGAAAATATTTAAGTCGGAAATTCCTTAATACATAAGGCTGTTGTTGTTGTTGTTGTTTTAACGGAAATCTAATCCCCGTTGGGATGGTAAATGTCATTTGTGTTGTCGTCGATGTCATCTAACGGTAGGCCCAAGAAACGTGCTGTTTCGACGGGGTCGGACCAAAGGGAGAAGGGTGTTAGATGGGTGGGGTTTGTGGGGTTTGTGGGGCATGCAAAGAGGTGGTCAGTATCATGCGGAGACTCGTTGCATGCAGGACATACGTCGGGTATGTCAGGGTCTATTCTGGATAAGTAGGAGTTTAACCTGCTACAGTATCCAGAACGAAGTTGCGCAAGGGTTACACGCGTTTCTCGCGGCAGCTGGAGCTCTTCGTCTGCGATGGGTGGTGGTTTAACTCCAAGAACGCCATTCACGGGAAGGGAGTCGGTGAAGGTGTTAATGGCTCCGCTGTGAATGGCGGTCAGTACCTGTCGAAAGTTAGTTGCGTCCGAAGTCCGGTCGGCGTACTGTACGACGTCGTCGACGTAATCCAGGAATGACCTTTTGATGCTCCTAGGAGGCGGTTCCGCTCCAAGCAGATGACTGCAGGGGTGATTTCTGCAAAAGCATCCCAGCAGGAACTGCCTGAAGAGGAGTTCATTATGCTCCTTAACTGGGAGCATAAGCGTCTCACTGTGTAGGTGTTCAATGGGAGACATCAAAAGGCATCCTGTAGTGGTCCGGAGTGCAGTGTTCTGACAGGTCTGTAGTTTCCTCATCTGCGTACCACTGCATCCAGGCGACCATATGGGGGCTGCGTAATTGAGGACCGGCCGGCCGATTACCTTGTATGTTGCCAACAACGTTTCTTTGTCTTTTCCCCATGTGCTGCCGGCTAGCGACTTGAGGATTTTGTTGCGGCTCTGTACTTTGGCGATAATTGCGGTCGTATGAGGAGAGAAGGAGCATAGACTGTCGAATGTTACACCTAAAATCTTAGGATTGTTGACAGTCGGAATTTTGACGCCGTCGACTGCAATGTTAAGCTCAAGTCTATACTCCTTCGTCCAGTTTGTGAATATGGTCGCTGTGGATTTGGTGGGGGAAAGTGTGAGATTTCGTGCAGTGAGGAAACGAGAAAGGTCGGAGAGGTAGCTGTTTACCTTCGAACACATGCCATCGATTCCATTGCCCGACGCCAATATCGTGCAGTCATCAGCGTACGAGGTTATGGAAACTCCTTCTGGTGGTTGTGGGAGTTTCGAGATGTAGAAGTTAAACAGTAGTGGGGAGAGGACACCACCCTGCGGAACCCCCTGTTTAATTCTTCTCAGTTTAGATGTTTTACCTCGAAATAGTACGGATGACTGGCGACCGCTCAGATAGTTCATGGTCCACCTCTTTAGCCCTGGAGGGAGCGTAGTTGTTTCGATGTCCTGCAGTAGCGTTGTGTGATTGACCGTGTCAAACGCTTTTGACAGGTCCAACGCTACGAGGATCGTTCTTTCGCAGGGTGGTTTCTGGTTGAGGCCACGAACTATCTGGGCGTTTATGACGCTAAGTGCTGTGGTGGTGCTGTGCACTTTTCGGAATCCATGCTGGTGGTTGGCTAGGCTCAGGTGGTGAGTGAAGGTCGGGAGTAGCAAGGCCTCAAGTGTCTTCACTACTGGGGAGAGGAGAGTTATCGGTCGATAAGATTCCCCTTTGTTGGCGGGTTTCCCAGGTTTCAGTAGTGGGACCGCTCTTCCGACTTTCCACACATCGGGTATTTGAAGAGTGGTCAGCGACAGATTGAGGACCTTGGTGAGATATCCTACTCCCGTCGAGCCTAGATGCTTTAGCATTAGCATGTTGATTCCATCAGGGCCAATGGATTTAGATGATTTTGCTTTTTTGATGGCACCCTGAACCTCCTCATCGGTGAAAGTAAGTGGCGCGCCTTCGTTTGGCATTTTGCGCAGCCGTCGGTTAACACATCGTTTAGCTTTGTTTACCCAAGGGTGCAGTGTAAATTGCCGGCTAAAATAGCTCGCGCACTTCTCCGGGTCCGAAGAGGCATGACCATTGAATTGAACTTCAACTCGGTCGTCTTGTCTCTTCGGGTTAGACAGAGCTTTGACAGTAGCCCAAAGCTTACTCACTCCGGTGGAGAGGTTACAGGACTTCAGGTGCTCTATCCATTTCGTCCGCTTATGTTGGTTTACCATTCGCCGAATCTCCAAATTGAGATCCCTTATTCGGGGATCCCCGGGATCGGCATGGCGTAAGGTGTCGCGCTCATTAGCTAAAACGGCTGCTTCGGCTGGGAAATTGGGGCGGATTTCCGCGAGCGGTAGCTGCTGCGATCACCTTCCGGAATTGACGTTCGCCAACGCATACGTCCATAGGAATAGGTAGAGCTTTGAAGGTGCTCTCAGTAAATTCTGTGAAGCCGACCCAATTAGCTTTGTTAAAGTTAAAATAGGTGCGGTTGTCCACAGAAACAAAATCGGGAGGCTTCTCGATCGAGATAATTATGGGCAGATGATCTGATGCGAGAGTTAGCATAGGTCGCCAGGTTATGCTGTTTATCAGACCACCGCTAGCAATGGTAATATCAGGCGAGCTATTACAGGTGCCCATAACTCTGGTGGGGGCTTCGTCATTCATTGTGCAGAATGTCGAATCGTCAATCTGTTCCGCCAGCTCCATCCCCCTACGATCATTTAACAGGCAGGAATGCCAAAGATCGTGGTGCGCGTTAAAGTCGCCTAGTACCAAACGGTTTTCACCACGAAGTAGCGCACCTATATTCGGGTGATATCCTGTTGGGCAACATGTAACTGGGGGGATGTATATATTAAATATTTCGAGCTCGACATCGCCTGACCGGATAGCTATACCCTGACATTCTAGGGTAGTATCCCTGGGGTCGATGTCTACATCGATTAGACGATACTGCACGGTGTTGTGCAATATGAAAGCTAGGCCACCACCATTATCTCGCTCGGGATCTTTACGTATAACGTTGAAACCTGCACAACTCAGAAGATCTGAGCGGCTGTTTAACTTGGTTTCTAGGACCGCAGCTATCGATAGACGTTCCCGATTCATAAGTGCAACTATCTCCTCGATCTTACTCTGGAGTCCGTTGCAGTTAAATTGAAGTAGCCGAGTTTGTCGCGGGTGTCCGTGGGTGATCCTGGGGGTGAGGGAGTGACGTATGGGTGGAAGTTGTTGCAGCTGTAGTACCCGCAGGGGCGGTTGTCGCGCTGGGGTGTTAATAGGCGACGCCACTGTTGTGAGTTGCGGGGGCAGACTCCTGCAGCATGGGGCAACGTATGAGTCACTCCACTCACGTGTGGTGCGCAGGCCGGAACACGCCGAAAAGTGACACCAGCCAGTACAAGAGTTGCACTTGACGGATGCCACGTTCCGACGTATGACGGTCTGACACACGGAACAGCCAGTGCGAGGGACCAAGAGCTGCTGGTTGGTTCTCGCACGAGATTGGAGCGGGATGAAGGTTGGGGGGGGGGGGGGGGGGGGGGACAAGTCAGAGGGGGAGCTATGTGGCCTGATTGAGCTCCTAGGGACCGTAGAGGTCCTCTGTTGGCCACTCGGATTTGGTGGCGGCGCGGCGCGCGAACTATGTGCGGATTGCACAGCCGTGGAGGCTTGGGTCGCAGTATTGCGCAGGCAACATGGGGCCACGTAACGCGTGGTCCACTCCCTATGTGTCTTAAGGCCTGAACAGGTCTTAAGATGGCTCCATCCATTGCATGTGTTGCACCTGACCGTTTTGCGCATACGCAGCAGAAAAATTCCTCCGGGCCCGGGTTGGACTCAATGCCAGCGCGAGTCAGGAGGATACGGAGCAACCCTGCTGCAAGGCGTTGCTCTAGTAACGACGAACACAAATTAACACTTACCGATCCAAACGGGGTTAGATCGCCGAAAGATACATAAGGCTGTATTGAATACCAGTTGTTAATATTTTCAATGCCAAAATTATGACTGGAATTTCCTACTCTTTGGGAAATATTAAAAGCTATTTTCTATTTATCATTAAATACTCATGAATACATTTCTTGCAAATGCTCAGTAAAAATAATATAATAACAGTAATTTTATTAAAATTAATTTATATATATACAATAGGTTTCACAACTTCGGCTAAAAAACGAAGTCATCAAGATGAGCGTTCCCAAATATCAGGCACTATTGGCGTTGATTAAGGAAAGGGTCCAGCGTTTTTCCAGAAGAGCGCTAATAAAGAAAGAAGCTCGCTTGGCACTGACAATAAATGATATTTAAACAAAAATGTGGCTAAATCAAATTGGGTATATCAACCGTAAGAAAAAAAAATTTCGTCACTTTTGACACCGTAGGGACCGGATTACAGACTTGTTGTTAATGACCATCTACACATGATTCTAAATACATTACAGCTAAATATTTTGTTTTGTTTCTTAAGATTAAAAAAAAACTATAATGTCAAATTGTTTTGGGACGTTCGGTGGCTGATTGTTTATCCGCCATGCAGCGGATGTTCATTTTATAATTACAAATCATACAATTACATCATTCTATTGGCTGGCTGCGATACACGTTTGTTTTTGTAGACTTGGGCGCAATAGGGAGTTAGAGTGATGGTGGAATTTTTTCACGAAACTCATTTGGGAAAAAATTTTTGAGAAAACATATTAATATTCCAGCAGAGACAAGCAAATTCCAGGTAAATATAGTTTTCGTTAACAGATACAACGCCTTCTCTTAAAGCACATCCTGATGCATCCAGATTCGGGTCGAAATTTTTTCAAATTACAACAAAAAATTATCTCGTCACGTGTGGATATAGAAGATGCATTTTTAATTTTAGCGTGCAGATGGCGAGTTCTTCATATAGATATTATGCACTACCAAGATATGTGGACAAAATTGTATTAGCGACCATTGTGTTTCACAAAAAAGTAATGCTTGATAAAGAAAGTGGCTATGTTACTGAACAACTAGTGGAACATGCTGGAAGTGGTGTTGAGGAACATGGAGGGAACAACACGCTGGAAGTTGGAACATGGAGGGTTTGCAACATTCGGTTACCTTCCTGCAAAATTACGCAATAAAATCGGTCATCTGCAGAGGAATTAGGAGTACATATACACTGGCCGATATAGTCTTCAACATTAAGGTAAGATTAACTACTGCCCTTTATTATTCCTATTTCGCTTCAAAATAATATATGTATTTCTATTCAATAGAAAAATATTACGAGAATGCAGCAATTAACATGTAAATCAAACAACAAACACATTATACCAAGCTCAGTAGGCCACCAAATTGCTATTCTAATTCTAATCTAAATATTTCTGAACAATTATTAAAAAACTTTTGCATTAGTACTGTAAATTTATATTTAAGAAGATACCAAAACCGCCGAATATAAAAATAAAGTACATTTGTAGCCTAATTTCATAATAATATACTATATTAAACTAGCATACTTACGATATACTATGTATACTACTGTGACATTTACAAGTACATTTATAATTTTATAAATGAGATCTATAATGGTTTGTTAAACTTACTGGTTCTGCATGATCGTTTAAGTAGAATGCATATACTACTAAAAACTGAGAAATGTATTTTCACATAGCTGCGTGAGAACTGACATACTGACCATACCTGAGCCAGGCATGGTGTTGCGGTCCTTAATAAGCCGATCAAAAAAATAAATAAATAAAAAAAAATAAATAATATATCCGACGGTCGCCATGCTACTCCACTAGCAGTACGCCGACATATGTATGTACATTAGGGTGATTCAAAAAAATTTTTATTTTTTTTTTCAATTGGTACTCGCCAAAATAGGTTCCTAGACACCTCTAAGAAAGCCTCTCCAAATATGAGTTTTTAATTGTAACGGGAAGGTCCTCCGCCTAACGGTTTTCTATTTTTTCTTATTATCAGATAGAAAAATTTATATCTCGCTTCCAACTACTTGAAAAAATATCTTGTTAATTAGGTTTTGTAGGAAATTGAATGCTCTAAAATATTTATTTATTTATTTTATTTATTTAATCACCAGGATACAAAGTATATACATAAATATGGTCTCTTATGATTTTTTCGTAAACCCAAACGTTTAAAAGATATTAACAGTTAAAGTTTGATTATTTTTGGGAAAATTTTTTACTTCTTATGAATTTTATAACTCAATGAAAAAAATTATTATGAATAGATTTTTGGAGAGACTTTCTTAGAGGTGTCTAGGAACATATTTTTCAGAGTACCAAACGAAAAAACAAAAAATGTTTTTTTGATCCACCCTAATATGCATTGATGTTTGACGATGAATATCTCGTAAACGCTTAACTTAATCGAAAAATCAAATAAGACCATTTTTATAGAGCAGTAAATTTCCTACAAAACTGTGAATTTCATCATGTTCTGTTTACTTCAAATAAGCAGGCAGAACTGCGGAGAGTTCAACCACCGCCCTCCCCCCCAAAGAGTTAAAAGTTATTCATTATTTCCATCATAAGTGAAAAATTATAAAGTCGGCGTGGTAAAAGAAATGACTCTTTTAGCGAATTTATTTCTTAAATATGGACCTTTTTTCCGAATAAAATTACTCAATCCATATTTAAGAAATAAATTCGAAAATCAGCTGAACTACCGCCAAAAATGCAATCAAGATCACCCTGCGAGTCGAACGACAGTTCCACTGAAGAAGAAAGTAAGCTGAAAACCCCTCATTTGACAACAATTAAAGATCTAACCAAGTTCAACAACATATGCCTGGAAATTAAACAAATCCAAATGACGTTAATGATATTAATGGCAAAGTTTTGCTGGTTTTCAACAAACTTAATAAGCTAGATGGGTAAATTAGATTTATTCACGAATGTCTTACTCAGCTAGAGCGACAGCAAAACGACAACAGGGTACATAAATGAAACCCATAAAAATTATGACATGAAATGCAAATGGCTTACTAAAACAAAGAAATGAATTAGAATGACTATTCCATCTGGTGGTAGATCCGAAACCTGGAGAAATCAAGCATCAAACGAATGAGAAAAATCCGTAGTGGCACACAGATAGCTCTAGTATGCCTACGTGCTCAGGATGCTAAAGCTGCACTAAAATTAGGCAAAGTTAAGATAGGCTGGTCGATCTGTCGCCTTCGGGAATACTCTCCTATTCTCAGATTCTGTAAGTATTTCCACCTAGGTGACATGGCGCGTAATTGCTGCAGTTTGACAGACAGATCTTCTCAACACGTTATGGAACTGCGGGACATTTAGCAAAGGTATGCACCAACTTTCCGAGCTGCATGCTCTGCAAAGGGGAACACTCAGTACTGAGCTTGACTTGCCCCAAGTACCTGGAGATGATGAAGTCTCTAAGAAAATGAGCATAATACAGTTAAACTTAAATCATTGCGCAGCAGCACAGGATTTGCTAGATCAGATAATTAAAGAATAGAACATTGATGTCGCCATACTAAGTGAGCAGTAAACCGTCCGGAAAGCACATGGATTGCAGACAAAACCGGCAAGGCAGCAAAATGGTCTTGCAAAGGACAACCTTTTAAGACCGACTCGAGAGAAGCTCATAACTATTTCACATGGCCGATTTACAGGAGGTATATTTTGTAAGTTGCTATGCTCGTCGCAGCGCAGCAATTACAGAATTTGAAGATTGTCTTTAGAAACCAGAGGCAAAACTCTAATAGTAATAGCGGGAGATTTTAATGCATGGTTGACTGCATGGAAAGCAAATATACAAACCATCGCGGGCGCCTAATTCAGGAATTCCTAAGTCTGTGAACCTACTACTGTGTATCTACTGAGTAACTGCATGCGATGCGACAATGTGTTGAACAACTCATCACAATAAGCGGCGCCCGGTATATTGGTGGAATGAAGAAATTGCCACTCCGAGAAAGCTTTGTCAGTCAGCTAGACAGCGTCTGCAGCGTAACCACAATGAAACGAACGAAAATCTACTTAGAGAAGAATTTAAAAGCCCCAAGAAGCTCCTTAAGTCGGCAATTAACTGGAGCGAAAAATCATGTTTTAAGAAGCTCTGTGAAAAAGCAAACATTGACCCATGGGGAACTGCTTACAAAATCTGTATGTCGTGATTTAAAAATAAGCAGCAATAACCTAAAGATGCATCTTTTATGGAAAAAGTCGTCGAAACACTATTCCCGAAACTTGATCAGATTTCCTATGCCAAGCGACGAAACGAAGCTGCAGAGACACCCCTGTTAGTCACAGGAGAAGAGCTTCTTGCCATAGCAAAGAAAATAAAAAACAACAAAGCACCTGGATTAGATGGCATACCTAATAGAGCCTTGAAGGAAGCTATAAGCTCAAAGCCTCAACTGTTTGCTGAAATGTGCAACGCTTGTATAAAGGAAGAGGTGTTTCCCGACTCGTGGAAAGTACATCGTTTGATTCTGCTCCCAAAACCAAAGAAACCACCTGAAGAACCTTCATCGCACCGACCTTTGCATATGCTCGACACAATGGGTAAAGTGTTGGAAAGTACAATAAGAAACCGCTTGGAGTTAACAATCCAGAAATCCGGCGGATTATCGGAGAGACAATACGGCTTTATAAAAAAGAGATCTACTATTGACGCATTACGAGAAATCGACGACACTGCGAAATATGCAGTAAGATGAAAAGCTGACACAAAAAAGTATTGCGCGCTGATTACCCTTGATGTCAAGAATGCCTTCAACACGGCAAAATGGGCACACATAATTCAGCCCCTGAAAAAAATTCGCCCCCCAGAATACCTCATAAACATTATAACGAGTTATTTTAAAAATAGGAGGCTGATTTATGATACGAATGAAGGAGCCAAGAGCTGCTCTATCTCGAATGGAGTACCCCAAGGATCAGTGTTAGGCCCGCTATTATGGAACCTCATGTATGACGGTGTTCTAAGAAAGCAGCAACCAAAAGGTGTAAAACTAATAGCATATGCGGACGATCTCATGGTGATAGCAGTGGCGAAACAATTCGTCGACCTAAGAAGAAAATACAATGAGTAAATGATCCACGGCACTGGCTTTCTTCTGTGAGTCTGGAACTGGCGGAGCAAAAAACTGAAATTTTACTCATAAGCACCTAGAAGGTACAGGAACAAATAGAGCTCACTATAGGGAAGTGCGAGAATACTTCACAGCCGCAGCTGAAGTATCTGGGAGTAATATTGGATGCCAAATTAAAATTTAAGGAACATCTGGAGTATTCTTCCAGTAAAGCAACCAAAATTTATAATGCGCTAACAAGATAGATGACCAATACAGGCTGTGTGCGTTCCAGACGGCGATTCTTAATAGCGAAAGCAATGAGTTCCGTAATACTGTATGCAGCACCAGTATAGATGCAGGCAATGAATATAAAAGCGTATGCTAAACAAATAATTGCGGTGCATAGGCTTTCTGCAGTTCGAGTAATAAGTGTTTTCCGGAATATATCAACCGATGCTTCTGAATTATCCAGTATGCCACCCATTGACATCCAGGGAGATGAACTCAAGCGATTATATCAGCTATCAGCGCCGAAAACAGTATCGGCAAGGACAGCGGAGAGAAATAAAAGCACTAAAATGTGGCAGGAGCGGTGGAATTCCTCACCAAAAGGGCGCTGTACCCATCGACTCATACCGGACATCGACACGTGGATACACAAAAGACATGGGGACCTAGACTTTTATCTGACCCAAATACTTAGTGGACACGGGTGCTTTAGAAGCTACCTTTTCAGATTCCACAATGACATTAGTCCGTACTGTCCGACGTGTATAGAGTATATAGAAGACTCTGAACATGTACTATTTTATTGTCCTCGATTCTCAAATACAAGGGAGGAACTAAAATCCACACTCGGTAGTTTTACGGTCGATAATATAACGACACTCATGTGTCAGTCGACTGATAAATGGAAAGCTGTTAGCGAAGCATCAGCATTCATAATGACAAAACTAAGCCATTTTCAATAGACTCCGCGTAATAGAGGAGACATAAATGTCCTGTCCCTCCTACGAAGTAATACCTAAACGGTGGTTCCGTGGGAGAGTCTCGAGTTGGGAGTAGGTTAGGTTTAGCGGATTAAAGTTCCGCACTGCGGCTTTCGATGCTTCACCCTACTATAAAAAAAAGCCAATAACAGCATTCGTATTTCGAGATATTGTTCTAGGACCATTCCTATATCCTATATATATCTATGATTTCTAGTGATATGCCTACGCCCACAAACAGCACAATTGCCACAAGTGCCATTTTGCCACAGATACCTGCACCATTACGACCAGTAAATATTAAGTGGAATCATCCAACAGAACTACTTATAACTAACCAAATAGTGGAATGAGTACAGAGATGATGCGTAACATTGTACGAAACGTAATCATTTCACGTTAATTACACTAACAAAATATTTACCTATGTATATTCTCTTATATATTCGAAATGAAATAATCCTGTACTCCATCTCGGCAAAATACCTTGGCATGACGCTGGATGCAAAGCTGGTATGAAATAAGCTCCAAGTCAACCACTTTCTTTCAAATTTTAAGATTTTACAAGTCTCTTTTCTTCCGTTACAATTTAAATATTCTCCGTTATAAACTTTGCATTTTTTTTATTTTAATTTTCCATAAAAACTTTGACGAAATTTAATTTACAAAGCATTTTGCTTTATCAACTACATTATATTACTTATTCTTCATAAAAAATAGTTATATTTAAGTCAATCCAACTGTACAAGGCTTCATAATTTCTTTTATAATTTCAAATTTGTTTAACGAATTTCTTTTTATCTACCTTGTATAGCACGTTCACCGTTGCACGCTCGCTTCCCTACACTGCAGTCAACTCAGTTTACAAAAGGTAGATTATAATGATTTAAATAGGTACATATAATTCAATAGTGTATTTCTTCAAATACTAATATTTTACAGCCCTCTTTTCTTTCGTTATAATTTTAACAACCTCTGTTATAAACTTTAATTTATCATAAAATTTTAATTTTCCAAAAAACTTTAAAGTTTCGTTTTTATATTGATTTACAGTATTTCGCCATTAACAACTACTTTATATTATTTATTCTTTATAAAAATTGGTTTTATTCCGGACAAACAATTATACTGGGCTTCACAAATTCTTTGTGTTTAACTAAATTTTACTTATCTATGTTGTGCATTCGTTGCATCCTTCGTTTTCCCACGCTGCAGTCAACTTGGCTACTTCCGCTCAACTGCAGTCGTTGTTTGTTATTCTAGCGGACCCGTTTTTGATGCACCACGCCACCTCTCTGTATGGTGTACTGTACCTTGTGCACCGGCATCAACTTCGCAGTTGTCCGTTACAACAGTTAGCGCACCTGTGTTTTAGATGACTGTGTCCGTAGATGCTGTTGAGTAAATACCTTAAAAACCTTAAACATACTCGCGGATCACTAAGAATAATATAGTATTTTCTTGCAGAAATATTATCACTTGTGGTAAAAGGAAAATCACTTATAATTTTTCCTCCGTATTCATGTGTGTACGCCGCTCTTTCACTTATCGAATGAATATTTTTTGAAAAAAAAATGCGTTCATAGAATGTGATATTAACCGTGGCCAATGCGCAAAAGAGCATAAATCTATCGCAGAACCTTTCTTTCGAAAACTCATAACGTCGACTCATCAGATGTTGTCATCGTCTATGCCTCTGCACCATGTAGCAGGATGGAATAATATGTGTCTTATAGAGTTTGGTTATATAGGACTTTTGTCAATTGCCTACTCAGTCCGAAGTAGCACCTATTGGGAAAAGTTATTCTGCGCTGGATTTCGGGGCTGGCATTGTTATAATTATCAACAGTGACATGGGAACGTAGTCGCGTGTGCGACGACTGTTTGTTTGGTGACAAGAAATATTTCGTCTTGCCAAGACATACCACTACCAGACTCATTTGCTTCGCTTCCTTATCCATTCTGGAGAAAGCAGAACTAAAGGCGTGGTTGTTGAGGCCAACGATATCAGTAGGCGTGTTTTATTTGAACAGCAAAATAAACTTTTAGGCTTGTCATAAGCTATCATAGCTTGTATATTGAACTAGAGGCATTGCCAGTTCATCGCTTTTTGTCATTCACAATAGCAAGGTTTTTCCCCCAAAAAAAGTAGTTGGCAAAGCGAGAGCCCTTATTTTTACATATGAAAATGTAAATAAACCAAAACTACATATTTTTTGGATGAGTATTGAGTTAAAATTAAGAAAAATAAATACATTTGTTTTCAATTTTTTGTATTCTAGACTTCAAATAACTAAAATAAATATATTTGTATAGTATATTAATATTAGGTTTACAAATTAGAAATTTCAAATTGAATTGTATATCAGCAGATTGTTCTTTATCACATTATCACCAAATTCACTTTTGAGCGAATATATGGAATAAGCTAAGTACGTTTTATTTGTGCATGATTTAGCTATTCGCTGTGATGGTCAAATAAAACACGGCTAATATCATCGGCGTACGCTAGCAGCTGTACACTCTTATATAGGGTTACCATATTCCCTCATTTGTCAGGGAATTCCCTGATTTTGACTTTCGGCACTGATTCCCTAATTTTCGTGAAAAATGCACTGATGCCCCGGTTTCCTCCTGAATCGGCGATTTAAAATTTTTTTTTTTTTTGAGCGAGTGCTACTTCACGCACTCAGTATATCAGACGAGTTCTTTGCGCAATCTGTTAACGACCAGCTTTGTTAATTCTTCAAAGCTAATAAGAACACTGAGTCGTTTTCCGTAATCTTGATAATAGTTCAGTATTTGTTGTCTATCCCTGGTCACAACGCAAATTGCGAGCGTATTTTTTCCTTAAGCAATACACAGTAGAGCAACGAGCGTAACCGCCTCTCAGTTGAGAACGTAGACAATATTGTACTTGTTCAATATAACTTTAAAGAAATTAATTGTAAGGATTTTCACAAGTATTTGTCCAGCGAAAAAAATTTATTTTCCCACGAAGGGAGTAGCCTTGTCTGATACCTTGCTTGGTATCGAACGGCTCGAAGAGGTCCTTCCCGATCCAGATGGAGCTTTTATTATTGCTCAACGTCAGTTTACACAGCCGTATTAATTTCGCGAGATTCCAAATTCAGAAAAAGCGGCATAAAGGCAGCCTATCAAAATCAGCTTTAGAATCGACGAGGAGGTGGAGTGTGTCGATCGTCTTTTCATGGGTCTTTTCCAAGATTTGGCGCATGGTGAATATCTGGTCAGTTGTTGATTTTCCTGGCCTAAATCCATACTGATAAAGTTCAATCAGTTTGTTGACAGAGGACTTTAGTCTTTCGCACAATACGCTCGATAAAACCTTATAAGCGATATTGAGGAGGCTTATCTCACGTTAGTTAGCACAGATTGTAGGGTCTCCCTTGGGTTGGGCAGAGCACATACTTAAATTCAAATCATCGGGCATTCTTTCGCTCGACTATATTCTACAAAGAAGCTGATGCATGCTCATTATCAGTTCTTTGCCGCCGTGTTTGAATAGCTCGGAGGGCAATCCATCGGTCCCTTCCGACGGGTATTTACTATTCGAACTTCTTCGCTTCACGACACTCCTCATCGTAGCAGCTATTCTTTTGCCTTTTCCGAAAACCAATGTTTACGTTTGCAGCTGTACGTTAGGAGCTTGAAATGCCGTCCCACAGTTCCCTTATACCGATTTGCTTACGAGTGCTCTCAGGGAGCACTTATGCTCACCTTCAAAGGATGTTCTCTGGCTACCCAAAGCATACTTGATCTAAGACCGGAAGCCATAAGCTGTTGTTACCATATGAGAAGAATCGTGTCTGGCCACTCAAAAGGTGTATGGCAATCAGAGAACGTTCCTCACTTGCGTAAACTCCACTGTCATGTCCACACATGTTCATTTTGCGAAAATTATCAGTAATAACATCCACTTCTGGTACCAAAATTACAGTAAAATATAAATGTACATTTTATTTATTTCCACTAAATTGTTATTTATTTGTTTAATGGCATATGCTGTGGTCCGTGGTCGTGCTTCATTTGTCCTCTTGTATTTTTGGTACCATCTGGTCTCTACTGTAACATTATCGTATCAGTCTATTCACCATTTTTATATTCTTGCAATTTGCTGAGTATAATAGTTTTGTTCCCAAAACTAAGCGAGATAGATGTAGGCTTATATATAAATGATCAGAGAGATGAGAAAAGTAGGATTCCGGGTGACTGTCTGTCCGTGGGTTCTTGCAAGCTGTAACTTGAGTAATAATTGAAATATATTGATTCCTTAGGGGTTTCTTAGTACAAAAAACTTACGAGTTCGTGGATGGGCGTAATTGGACCAGTGCAACCCCCAAAAGCTTCTGAAAAAGAAAGCGTGGGCCCGACCTACCGACAGTGTCAAAGTGGATAAAATGGGAAGATAACCGCTCACTCCCCATATAAAATTATTGTTAAAAACTACTTAATAACAAATAAATCAATAACTAAATCCTCCAGAGGTATTAAAATTTACCTTCTAGGCACATGAGAAAGCTTAATGAGAGCCTGTGTGAAAATTGGATTATGTGCGTGGCCTCCCCCACTTTTTGGTAAAAAACCGAATATTTGGACCCCAGTACTTATAGTTGGACTAATCCTTCTCTGACAATTGTTTGTTTGTATGTCAAAATTGTGTCGAATTAGGTCAATACTTCCCTGAGCCCCTACTACCTAATATAAGGATTTTCCGCATGACTTTATACTGTATATATCAACCAATAGGGGAGCTATCTCAATGAAAATTACAGAGCGCGATTTACTCATAACATCTTTGTGTCTAAAATAGCTTAATTTGACCGGAAACTTGACCTACCCCCTATATAACTAATATCAAGACTTTCAAACTTCCAGCTGCCTTACTCTATAAGTATGATTTTTAGCATGCGCCATGTTATTAGTAAGTTGTATTAAGAAAGAAGATAAAAGCGGAAAGATACTACCACAACTCCTATATACTACATATAATTATTTTAGTTTTTCTAATAAGCCTAATACCGAATATGTTAGTCGGTACATGAGTTATATATAGTATATGTATACGGAGGATGAAGACATGTGTAGACGGGTGAGGGAGGTTCTCTGATTACCATTCACTTGGTAGTGACCAGAAACGATTATTTTACATATAACACAAGTAGTTCACGACTTCCAGTCCTAGACCAAGTATCCTTTGGGTAGCAAAAGAACATCCCTCGGGGTAGTGCGTTGGGTTTCGGAACAGTCACGTAAAAAACACACCCAAAGAAAAATAACAATCTGCTTCTGATGAGAGACGCCGATTTTGATAACGACTGTGGCATACGAAAAAAGGATTACGATTTGAGGGCTTGGACCTGGAATGTTCGATCTCTTAACTGGAAAGGTGCCGCTGCCCAGCTGGTAGATGTCCCCGTTAGACTGAAGGCTGACATCACCGCCGTCCAAGAAATTCGATAAACAGGACGAAGACTGAGGCAGGTCCTTGTGCCATTTACTACAGTGGTCATATAAAGGAGCGCAAATTCGGTGAGGGATTCGCGGTGGGGAAGAGACTCCGTATCCGCACCAAAGCGAAGCATCAAAGTGAAGTCCTTCAACATATCACTGATTTGCGCCCATGCCCCGACAGGGACGATGTGACCAAAGATGCCTTCTAAGAGCGCTTGGAGCGCATGTATGAGAGCTGCCCTCGCCACGATGTCAAACTCGTGCTTGGCGACTTTAACGCCAGGGTGGGAGAGGAAGGTATCTTTGCCATAACAGTCGGTAAATTCAGCCCCCACGAGGAAACATCCCAAATGGATTGAGGCTGATCGACATCGATTATGTTGTGATAAACGGAAGACACGTCTCTAGTGTACTAGATGTGCGTACGCTCCGATATCCCAACATCGACTCGGACCACTATCTTATTGTAACCAATATTCGCACCCACCTCTGTGCAGCAAAAAACGCACGTCAACAAACACAGGGAAGGTTTGACGTAGAGAAGCTGCAATCACAACAGACAGCCGAACGATTTTCTACTCGCCTTGCACTACTGCTCTCTAAGAGGACTCGTCAACAACTTGGTATAAGGGAACTTTGGGACTGCTCGAAAGTCGTGGTCGAAAGGGGCCGTTCACTTCCAGGACGAAGCTTTTTGCTAGTTGGGCGGTGCTGAATTAGTAGCTGCGTGTAGTTGTCTGTGTGTGTTGTTTTTTGCTGCTTCCAATATGGGGGATGGTGTGTGGAGAAACTACTGTCTTCAAATGTGGTGAATATGCTAGTGTTGCTTGTGAGTGGTGTGTTGTGTGATGTAGTGGCGCGTGAGGGCGGGAAGCTTAACTCATTTAGCCAGGTATCTTTGGTACTCACTTTTTTGTGCGAAGTATGTAACTTTTGCTTATTTTTAATTATATAGTTCAAGTTTGCTGAAATTGCTGAAAGTTTTATTCTGAGATCGGGTTCCACTTCCAGTCTGTTTCGATATTTATTTTTTAGGGTAACTAGTGCTGAAAACCCAGCTTCACATTTGTAAGTGGTCACAAAAGGCATTAAAAAAATCATTGCTTGATGAGTTAGTATTGTATATTCTTGACGACAAGATTACCAAAAATCAATCAATTGTCTTGTGTCAAATGTATCCTTGAGTGCTGTATCAGTTGACAGTTCAATCAACGAATTGACATCTGAATCTGGGAAATTTGTTTCGGAATCTAACTTGAATGTAAATGGGTTTCTTATCCAAGCTTTGTTGCCATCGATTGGAGGAAAATATTCTTGAATATTCCTCTCCAGCTCTAATAAATGTTCTTTAAATTGAGTTAAGATGTCTTGTGGCAATGCAGTAATGTTATACTCTTTTTCTATTTCACATAAATTACTAAATGCTTTAAAGTTCCCTGTCTCCGCGCGTTGTAACCACACTATAAGCTTTTTTCTTGCAGCTTCCACTTTGTCTTGCACTTTAAATATTGTTACATTGTTACCTTGCAATGCCATGTTTAGATTATTTAAAAATTCAAAAATATCAGATATGGAAGCCACTTTTACCAACCAGTTAACATCGTGAAATCTGTCCTTGAATTCAAATATTACATCTCTAGGTGTTGGGGGATGTTGCCTTTTTAAGACATTACCTCTTGACACCCATCGCCCCTTACAGTGTAAAAAAAGATGTTCGTGATCACTTCCCATTTTTTTGCACAAAACAGAGAACAATCTTGAAATAAGTGGACGAGATTTTATGAAGTTAATGAACTTCACACACTCTTGCATCGTTGCAGTCAAGGGTAAGGGCATTTTTTTGACGGCTAATGCTTCCCTATGAATGCTACAGTGCGTCCATACACATTCCGGAGCTTTGGCTTTTATCCTTGGATAAAGTCCAGTACAAATGCTTGACATTGCTCGTGCGCAATCACTACTGAATCCCACACACATCTTCCTTTCAATGTTATTTTTGTTGATATAATCACTAATCAAGTTAAATATTTCTTCGGAGGTCGTTCGTGTTGGCAAAGATTTACAGAACAAAAACTCTTTATAAATAGTATTATCATAATCATATCGTACAAAACATATCAGATTGGTATTATCGGAAATGTCTGTACTTTCATCGACTTGTAAGGAAAAATAATGACATAATTTCAGATGGCTTACGACTGTATTTTCGATGTCATCTGCTATATCCAAAATCATACGCTTTACCGTGTTATTTGATAACGCTAACTGACTTATTTGGCTCTGCTGCTTTTTCTCGAACAATTGAGATGATACAATTTTTAGCGACGGAAATATTAAGTTCTCACCAACAACATGTGGATAGCCGGACTTTGCAATTATGTAATTGTGAAATTTCATAAGAAGCCAGGACTATGAGGATTATGAGTTTGAGTTCCTTGTGAAAAAATATACTCCATATTTTTTTTCCTATTGTTTAACTCTCTCTTCCTATTTACGAAGAACTCTTTTGGCTTTTCTTTGTATTCAGGATGTTTCAGTTCCAAATACCGCTGCAACTTTGAAGGTTTCATTGATTCGTTCGATAGTTCGACACTGCAAATGTCACATAGTGGTTTGTGATCTGTACCCTCCATAAAGCCGAATTTAATGTAATCTTGAATATATTGTCGGGTCCATGACCCCTTTTTCTTTTTCGAAGATTCATTTATTTCATTATCGTGGACCCGTTTGTTGGAATCAATATCAGAACCTGTACTTGGCCGTACTAACTCACTATCGTTCAAATTTTTACTTGTGCTGCTCCCGGAACTGGTACTTTGTTTTATTATCTATTTATCCATTAACAACAATAAGTTGTTAGTAATCGTTTTGATATGTAAAATACGTAGGTAGTTCAACACTGCACAAACCTGTTTATACTGCCCGGGCGGAATGTCAGTGATTGGCGGAGTTGGGCGGTGCGAGGTGAGGGAGGAAGCGCTGAGCCAGAGAACTTAAAGATGTAGAGAAGGTGCAGGTTCGATGTTGAACATTTTATAGAATTGTAGTACGGAATTCACCTCACAACCACAGAATTCACGATGTGAAATGTTAACATTTTTAACAGTTCTCTCACATACTCAAAGACATGGCATATGTATATATATGCCCAAGCAGAGAATATTGAAGGAAAATAAGTTCTTTGATATTCCACTTTTAACAGCGAAAAATGTGTACAAAACACACTTCTCACACAGAGAACATAAAGACATTGTTTTATGTTCTCTGTCTCACATACCCAAGAATATGAAGAGACATAAATATATGTATACATGCCCATGATGATACTCAATATAAATGCCTCGGAAGAAATCGGGCTTACAATTAAGACAATAGTGTGCGACCAAGGTCCACAAAATGTCAAATTGAGGCAACTATTAGGCGCTACGCCATAATTAGGACTACGCAATCCAAGTGTCTATGGTGGTGTTGGTGGTAAGCGCTTGAAAAGTCAAGATGAGTACACGGGTTCGAATCTCGACAGAATTTATTTTTAATTTTTGCCTTTTATTCTCCCATGAGAATAAATTGTAAAATATGAATTTTTCATTCTTTTGTCATTTTTGTTGAGCTGTCGGCACTGTTGCAACATTTCTTCTAAGCAGTTTTGCCATGGTGATGAGAAATAGTTTATGGCCAGCGACGCTTCTGCGGGAAGATGTGTTGATACGTATGTTGTTGCTGTGTTTGCTTCATTCATATTTTAAAACTTCTTGTAGCCACATACACATACGAGTACACGTGTTTCTTTGTTTGTCTGAAGTCATATTTATGTTGGTATGGTTGTGATAGACAAGGGATTCATATACATACATTTGATGTTTTGAGCTTTGTGTTTTTAGCGACTTAGCTCTAATTTTTCACAGGCGTATGAATATTTGTAAGTATCTGCATATGTATGTATTATGCTTCTATAGCTTACGTGCGTATGCCATAGAATTGGTACGAATGTAGATATTATATAGACATAATGGGAGTATGCATATGTGAAGGTCATTAATTTTTTTTTGAAGAAATGAAAGGAATGACGTGTTTATATGAGCACATTTCAGTTCATTTGGCACATCTTCATTTTGTAATATTCGAAATAAATATAACTTTTCTGAAATATTATAATTTAAAAATTAAAAAATATAATTAAATTATTTTTTACCTAATTTTTCACGATTTTGTAAAAAAATTAAATTTTTTCTGAAAAAAATGGTTCATATGATACAAGGTCACGCATAAGTGACTCAGAGAATGCTTTTTTACATTCTCTGTGTGACTTTGTATATTTTTCTTCAAACCATTTCTCTTTATTCATTCTCGCATGAATTCATTCGTTTTACATATACATATTTCTGCCTTTGAACGTGCTCATTTCTGTTAAATAGCAGCGCGAATGGTGAATTCCGTACTACAATTCTATAAGCTCTGTTAGCTGTCCAATCGAACATCATATAGAATTCAATTTGCACCTTCTCTATATCTTTAAGTTCTCTGGCTGAGCTTTCGCCTCGCTCTTTTGCATTGTAGAAACATACAAGTAACAAAAGAATCATATGGTCGTCAACAGCTGAGATCACCTGATCGAATTAGTTGATTTTTCGGCACACAGATTTAAATAAATGGACTTAAAAATAGTAAAGAGGTTGCAATATAGGCGCGTTCCCGATATTTTTTGGGTGTTCGGTTTCCCAGGATGCCTATTTTTACCCATATAATATATACAATACTCAACAAAACTACTTGTAATAAATTAAATAAAAATAGATGTATTCTTCAAATATCTATATATATAAAATTAAGTGGCAAAACTTCCTGTTCGCATACTCCTCCTAGACGGCTTGCCCGATTTCAATGAAATTTTCAGGGGTGATTGGGGTCTGTTTAGAGGGTGCACATGAGAAATTCAATGTCTGTATCATTGCACGTTTTGCAAAAAAAAAAAACAACAACTGGCGGATGTTTACAATTAATAACAAGTTCGGGTGTCACCGAACATTTTATACTCTCGCATGATAAAGTGATAATCGAGATTTCATTATACGTCATTTACATATTTTTCAAATACCGTATTTTTGTAAAGTTTTATTCCGCTATCATCGTTGGTTCCTAATGCATATATTATACAGAGAAGGCATCAGATGGAATTCAAAATAGCGTTATATTGGAAGAAGGCGTGGTTGTGAACCGATTTCACTTATATTTCGTACATGTCATCAGGGTGTTAAGAAAATATTATATACCGAATTTCATTGAAATCGGTTTAGTAGTTCCTGAGATATGGTTTTTGGTCCATAAGTGGGCGAGCCCCGCCCATTTTCAATTTTTAAAAAAATCCTGGGTGCAGCTTCATTCTGCCATTTCTTCTGTAAAATTTAGTGTTTCTGACGTTTTTTGTTAGTCGGTTAAGGCACTTTTAGTGATTTTCAACATAACCTTTGTATAGGAGGTGGGCGTGGTTATTATCCGATTTCTTCCATTTTTGAACTGTATATGGAAATGCCTGAAGGAAACGACTCTATAGAGTTTGGTTGACATAGCTATAGTAGTTTCCGAGATATGTACAAAAAACTTAGTAGGGGCGGGGCCACGCCCACTTTTCCAAAAAAATTACGTCCAAATATGCCCCTTCTTATTGCGATCCTTTTTGTCAAATTTCACTTTAATATCTTTATTTATGGCTTAGTTATGATACTTTATAGGTTTTCGGTTTTCGCCATTTTGTGGGCGTGGCAGTTGGCCGATTGTGCCCATCTTCGAACTTCACCTTCTTATGAAGCCAAGAAATACGTGTACCATCGTGATATCTCAATTTGTACTCAAGTTACAGCTTGCACGGACGGACGGACAGCCGGACGGACAGACGGACGGACGGACAGACAGACATCCGGATTTCGACTCTACTCGTCACCCTGATCACTTTGGTATATATAACCCTATATCTGACTCTTTTAGTTTTAGGACTTACAAACAACCGTTATGTGAACAAAACTATAATACTCTCCTTAGCAACATTGTTGCGAGAGTATAAAAAACATTGGCATCGCATGGTGATCGTTTTTACCTGTCATTCGTTCTTTTTATGGATGACTGTCAAGCTAACAAGACATACAGAACGTAAGTGTTCCGAATGCACTGAGTGTATCAAAAAAGATGTTTCAACAGTGTGTGTATTTTTATCAGATTTCAACGTGATTAACATTCTGCGTACAACACAAAGCAAGTGAGTATTGTTGTTGTTTCATATGTGATGCCATGCGGTTCGATTGTCGCTTGAAAATGCGCGGTGTGTGTAAAAAAAGTGTTTCAACATTGTGTGTTTTTTCCAGATTTAATTCCATCGATTTGCTACATTTATTCGAACCGATTTTGTGTTTTTTTGCTGACCGTGCAACACACACAAAGCAAGTGAGTATTGTTACCCTGCCAACATTTGGAAGTGTCTTTTATCGCCAACGCCAAATACGTCACGCTTTAGTCACTTCCGTACGTTAAAATAAAGATAGTTGTCGCGTTCACGTGTCAAACGCCAAATGCGTCACTTTTAAGTCACTTCCAGACGTTAAATTAAAGATTGTTGTCCCGTGTATGCAAAAGATAAACAATGAACGCGATCACCGACGTTGAAGTCGCAGCGACTGCAAAATGAAATTAGATGAAAACAACAGAATAGAAAAATAAGTTGTTGACATCTGGTTCATTGGTTTTGTGTCTTCTGCAGCTTGTGGTCAGTGCTAAAGTGCGATATTGTTTTTGGAACTAGAAAATTATTTGTTTCGTGGTGTTTTAATTTGAAATATTATTGAAAATATAATTAAAATGAGTGAATTGTCAGCAAAGGCTTTTAAATTGGAAAATAAAAGAGAAGCATATAAATTAATATGCAATATTACATAACTAATACAAAAATAATAAAAACTTTGACGGAAGAAGTCGTTGCGTTAAAAACTGAAGTCAAGCAGCAAAGAAATATGCGTGAGAAGGATATAGGATCTAATACCCTCCTTGCATTTCATGGATGTCAAGGACCTTATTGATTTTGACACGAAGCTGCTGTTGAACGACAAAATCTCAGCTGGTAGGTCGATTTTCTTATACTAAATGCCCACAATTATGAATAAATTTGTATATTTGGAACATATTTAATTTTAGAAAAATATCATATATAGAGTTGGAGGAAAGGATTTCCCTTCATTCCTAAGAATGGCATTGAAATCCATTATGTCGGATGCTATGGCCTTTAATTTAACTTGGCTTGGAACAAATGGCAAACCCAGTATCCAACGCTTTACAACATTTGCACTAATAAAAAGTAATATTTCACATAAAACTATAACTA
Source organism: Bactrocera neohumeralis (assembly GCF_024586455.1). Taxonomy (NCBI): domain Eukaryota; kingdom Metazoa; phylum Arthropoda; class Insecta; order Diptera; family Tephritidae; genus Bactrocera; species Bactrocera neohumeralis. The sequence continues at coordinate 18,729,431 of NW_026089623.1, read as the reverse complement.
TAAAGAAATCAATTAATTCTATTTTCCTATAGATGCCTGTTATTCCAAATATTCGAACTCGACCGATATGGATATAAATAAAGTGTGTCAACAGCACATACTTCACGCCCGAGATAGAGTACAAAAAAAAAACAAACAAACAATTAATGAACTGAAAAGTTAAAAAAATCGTATTTCTAATATTCACATGAATTAATTATTTATTTTTTTTTGTAATACATTTAATAATAAATATAAAAAATTTCAAAACGAAAATTTTAACTTCCACAAGTCACTAATACGTAATTTCCACAAGGCACTAATACGTAACTTCTGAAAGTAACGTCCGCGGGGAACAACTTCTCAATAAGAAAGTGACTTCTACGATGAAAAAAATGTATCGCAGACGTTGAATTGTAACTTCTTGAAGTCACTTATAAGTGACTTTTGCGATAGAAAATGTTGGCAGGGTATTGTTTCGTAAGTGCTTCCATGCGGTTCGCAAATACACTGTTGGTGGGTCTTATTGCATATGCGTGTGTGGGTAAAATACATAGTTTAAGATGTAGTTTTAGGTTAATTTTTCCATTTTTATTTATGTACTTCAAATATGCATACTCTAGCCCGACCACCGGGGACAACACTAACTACCTTTTTCGAGTTGTGTGAAAACGATGAATTTGCAAGAACATTGCTATATTCCGAAATACCACAATATTTCACTTGGAATCCATCATCGAAAACATTTCAACGACGAAAGCAAGGGGAGCGTGTTGACGGTTATCCAAATGTCCGTAAAACCGATGCCATAAGACGCATTTACACCATCCATCCGAACAACGCCGAATGTTTTTATTTGCGTCTGCTATTAGTCAACGTGCGCGGACCAAGATCATTTGATGATTTGAAAACTGTTGACGGCCAGTTGTGTGCGACGTATCGTGAAGCATGTGAGCGAATGCATTTGTTAGAAGATGATATGCATTGGGACACCGCACTTCATGACGCATCACTCACATCTCATCCAAAACAAATACGCGTACTATTCGCCATAATAATATCTACATGCCTTCCGTCAAATCCGCAATAACTGTGGAATAAGTACAAAGACTGCATGACCGAGGACTTATTAATTTTGGCGCGTAATCGAGCATCGGACGCAGACTTGCTATATACATTACAAATGTATAATTCTGCTTTGATATTGGTTGAAGATCTGTGCCTTACAATTGCGAATAAGGCATTAGCGCAACTTGGTATTACTGCGCCCAGTCATTGACCATGAGCTTCAACGTGAACAACAATACGATTGCAATGAATTGCGTGCTTTCATACAAGCTAACATTACCAAATTGAATATTCAGCAGAAAAATGCTTATGATAAGATTATACGAGCGGTTGACAATAACGCCGGTGGATTCTACTTTCTTGATGCGCCTGGTGGTACAGGGAAAACGTTTCTGGTCTCTTTGATTCTTGCTACTATACGGTCACAGCAGAAAATTGCGCTGGCAAGTGATTATTAGGCATCGCTGCTACTCTACTTGATGGCGGCCGAACAGCACATTCTGCGTTGAAACTACCGTTGAACATCCAAGTCGTTGAAACACCAACGTGCAACATATCGAGGAATTCAACAATGGCAAAAGTTTTGCGAGGAGCTGGAATAGTTCTATGGGATGAGTGCCCAATGGCTAACAAAAAGTCATTAGAAGCATTCAATAGAACAATGCAAGATTTACGCCAAAAGCAACAAATTTTTGGCGGAGCATTAGTCTTATTATCCAGCGATTTTCGGCAAACTTTGTCAGTCATTCCTCGATCAACTCCTGCCGACGAAATAAACGTATGTTTAAATTCGTCAGTTTTGTGGAGACATGTTCAAAGGCTGACTCTTACCATCAACATGCGAGTCCAATTGCAAAATGATCGATCCGCAGCGGCGTTTTCGAAGCAGTTGTTGGATGAATCGATGATACCGGTTTGATCACATTGCCGAACAACTTTTGTACACTTTTATAATCGAAAGAAGAATTGATTGAAAGTGCATTTCCGAACATTGTTCAACACTATCAACGCCACGATTGTTTAAGTGAGCGCGCAATATTGGCACCGAAAAATGTACACGTCAGCGAAATCAATTTTGCCATTCAAGAAAAACTGCCAGGAGAAGCTACAACATACATATATGTACATCGATTGATAGCGTTTTAAATCAAGATGAAGTAGTCAATTATCCAACTGAATTCTTGAATTCTTTGGATCCTCCCGGTCTGCCACCGCATCGTTTGGTCCTGAAAGTCGGTTCACCTATTATACTTCTACGAAATCTGAAGCCACCGACTTTGTGTAATGGCACAAGACTTTCAGTCAAAAAATTGTGGCCAAATTTGATTGAAGCAACAATACTAAATGGCAAGGCAGCAGGTAAAGTTGTACTCTTACCACGCATTCCCATGATTCCAACGGACATGCCGTTTGAGTTTAAGCGCTTGCAGTTCCCAGTACGTCTTGCCTTTGCGATGACCATCAACAAATCGCAAGGGCAAACGTTTCAAGTGTGCGGCGTCAATTTGGAAGAACCGTGCTTCTCCCACGGCCAATTGTTCGTCGCATGCTCGAGAGTGGGAACACCAAGGTTCTTATTCATTTACGCGCCAGGTGGAAAAACCAAAAATGTTGTATACCAATATGTTTTATAAATGTTTTATAAATGTTTTATAAATAAGTAACAGTTTTACAACAATAATTAAAACACAAAGTAAAAACCCTTAAGAGTTTTAATCGATTTAGGTGTAGCGAAAAGCACAGGGTAACAGCTAGTATTCCATAAAATCATAAAAAAGGACTGAAGTAGTTTCGCCATATATTAAAAGTCCAATATATAATAATTTGCAAATGTAATAAATGTTGGGTGTTTTAATTTAAATGCCCAAAAATTCTTATTTTGTTCGATCTGGCCACAATGGAAAATGTTATAAAAAACGCTTATTTTAATTTGCTCTCACACTGAAATAAGTTGGGCATCACGCAGTTGATTGACTTCGGCGTCGTTTCCTCCCCGACACTGTAAACATTAATTTTATACGTACAGATTAGTCGCATTAAAGCACATTGACTCACATTTCCCTCAGATTTTTATATAAAATCAACCGTATTCAAAAACAAAACAATTCAGCTGCTTTCACGGCATTTTAAAAGTTGGCTACAATACTGCCACTACTTTTCAATTTAGCAGGAGAAAAGTCGATTAGCAGAAAATTTCTTTCCAAATAATATTAATTCGTAAGGAATGAGGTTTGCTAAAACTAAAAATTCTATAACCTTTGTTTGCAAGTATTTTATTTATACTATATATATCTACTTATATTATATATTAACAAAAAAGTTTAAAAATCGTAAATGAAAATTATATGGTAACGCCCTTTTAACTCCACTATGAGCGAAAAAGCTGATACTCGATTGAGTTTGAGTACGATATGCTTATACACTTTTTCTGATCAAACATGATTTACCGTTACTTTTTTCGATTTACTGTGATAATTGTAACAAATTGCGCTATACTGCCATGTTGTGATGTAATTTCTTTGAATTGGGAAGAAGAAGCATAGAAAGGTAAGTAAATTGTAAACCAAACATTATACACTTTTGTTAATTCGTACAATTAATTTAATTTATTAGATTTTGGTGAAAAAATTTAGTAAAATAAATGGAATAATGTTGCGTGAGTTTTGGTCGTCAGTCAATTTGTGCGGAATAAACCGTGCACACACCTTTCGTAAGCCCAAATGTTCAGTAAAAATGCGATAAATCGATGTTTTGGAGATGTTAAATTCCATTTCCATGAGTTTCAGTGATGATTTTGGCTGATTTTTGATTCTCACTGGACAATCGGTAACAGATTCTAACACACCAGACGACATATGTATATGTAGATGGCGCCACCAGGGGGAAATACAAAAATTCCTGTTTACTTTGGAACACACCTTGTATATACATATTTTTGTATAAGAAATCAAACAACTGCTGGATACACCTCAATTTCAATCATTCACTTAATTGTCAATTATTTAGTTAGATAGCCGAGGTGCATGCTGCTTGGATCCCCTCCGTCGGCTCAAAATGCTTGCCTTTCATCGGCCTTTCCAGGCAAGGAAACAAAAAAAAATGTTGGGGGGGGATACACTTGGGCTATAGGGCGGTTGCGGAAGCGTTGGGATTGCGACCTTGGTTAGGTAGCTGTTCACACTGTTCATATATTCAATGTAATACTGTGAACAAATTGAAAGGTGAATATTTAATTTATACTTCGCGTGTTTTTCGAATCGGTAAATTTTTTTCTGTAAGTTGGTATAAATATTCATTAGTACTTGAGATACGCGTCGTTTTGTGAGGCTCTAAAAGTGAACTCTTCGATTTTTAATAAATATGTCTGAATTTGTTGAACAAAGAACTGCGATAATGCACCATCTATGCTATGATGACTAGAAAATTCGTTGGCAGCGGGAGGGGATTACTTTGAAGGTAATGAAATGGACAAAATTAACCTTTCAATTTGATCACATCAGTATATGTATATTCGTACGTCAACCTTTGACTTTGACAGTACATACATGTATGCGCTCAGATTGTGGTAAGCGAACTTAAAAATTTCATAGTACAAGTATATTGCTGAATACAGCCATAAAAGTGTCATTATTTTACATATTTCTAAATATGCGAAAATGTAGCCGATTCCAAACTCTTATTTAATCTAAATTTATATGTACAAGTATATACTCCAAAAGTAAGAACCGACAAACATTAGTTTCAAAGAAAAATAAATTTTTTATATTCTCCTCATAATTTTTACAACCACCATTGCACTGTGGTGTTACCCTTGGTTTATTAGGGGAAATAAATTGTGTATTAACAATATAAATAATGACTATTTCAGAAGCCAAATAATTTAATTTTGAGCATGGGAATGATTAATTTGCAAAATTTTATGACTGACAGAAAAGTAGATTTGATTATGCTTATGTAATTGTTTTTTAACTTGGGCCGGAGCTAAAAATAATGCAGTAAGCACATCTCGGTAAACAATATTGCGGGACTTATTGTTTTCCGCGGAAATAAAAAGATTTCTTGATCTCGACACACGAGAGCAGCATACGTACGGTTTCCGTGGGAGAAGCAAGGGGTGCCCAAGTGAATACCGGCTACTTTTAGAGTGTTTCTTTGACTTTTATTTATTATGATAAAGAAAGCCACTTTTAAAGAAAATTGTAGGTGTTTGAGCTCCGTTGACCCTTCTAGTAAGAATGGTAGCCTGGACGATGTACCGTCTCAGCTCCATGAAACGTAACTTAATGCCTTTGCACAGTCCGTGCGTCGCAAGGTTATACATCAGAATGACAGGCACACCAATATTCTTTTCTTAGTTTTTATACCCTGAACAGGGTATATTAAATTTGTCACGATGTTTGTAACACCCAGAAAGAAGCGTCGGAGACCCTATAAAGTATATATATAAATGATCAGTATGTTGAGCTGAGTCGATTTAACCATGTCCGTCTGTCTGTCTGTCCGTCCGTCCGTCCGTCTGTATGTATACGAACTAGTCCCTCAGTTTTTAAGATATCCTTTTGAAATTTCGCATACGTCATTTTCTCTTCAAGAAGCTGCTCATTTGTCGGAACGGCCGATATCGGACCACTATAACACATAGCTGCCATATAAACTGAACGATCGGAATCAAGTTCTTGTATGAAAAACTTTCACATTTGACAATGTATCTTCACCAAATTTGGTAAAGATTATTTTCTAAGACAACAATGTAATCTCCGAAGAAATTGTTCAGATCGGTGAACTATAGCATATAGCCTCCATACAAACTGAACACATAGTTACTAAAAGAAATGCACCTGTGAAGGGTATATTAGCTTCGGTGCAACCGAAGTTAACGTTTTTTCTTGTTTTTTATACCAATTTATTTTTGGGCGCCATGATAGCTCTTTCGCATAAGCGCTCCTCGTTAGTCAGGTAAAAGGCTGTTACGAGTAGTATCCGCCGCCATGCTACCTTCACGACTTTGAGAAACGTTTGTACAAAAAATCCAGACTCCTAATCATTGATTAATCATTGATAGCTGGACCTTCATGTTAGTATTAAGCTGTCACCGCTCTACCTTAGCTCACAACGACGAAGCCTTTAGGTATGCGTTTATCTCCTCTGCCTCAGTACCTTGTTCGATAATCGTTAACATCTGCCGGAAATCACCTTCCAGCAAGACGACCACTACACCCGTCAAGATTCAGGGGTGTTGTGGAATCCAAGATAGCTTTGCTAAGCTGTCAGAATTGCAAACCATTTCTGATTTTCAATGGTGTCACAGAATCTGTTTGAATTTTCGTCTTTTCGAACATTCGCAAAATAAATATTCGAATGAGCTGTTTACTAATGTGACTAATCTTGTGAAAGCAAGTCTATTAAAATTTTGAATGACTCGAATAGTTTGTGATTGCAAGTTGTTGGATACATGCGTTGGAAAATTTTTTTGTGATAATCCAGTGCTTGTACTGGCTAGGAAGTTATCAGATATTGGCCGGAAAGGTTCTAAACTTTTTAAAGGATTTTCAATTTGGACTGTGATTAAGGATGAGTCTATCTGCTCTTTCTCTATTTCTCCTGCTATAAAGTCGGCTTCTGTGAAGATAGCGAGTGAATCCTCTTGCCCTGTCGAAAGAAGTGCCAGTTCCTGTGCCAGTGTACGAAAGCTCAAAGTTTTACTATGGCGTTTGCAAAACTCATTCAACCAGTCTCTGCCTGCATATTTACATAGCTAATACATTAAAGTTATTAGGAATCGTAAGTCCAATCTACTTAGCCCCCAAAAGCGAAATTCCATCTCCAAAGAATAACTGACAAGCTCGCTTTCAATTTCTACGCTAAACACAGGTTTACTGCCTAATTTTGTGGGTTTCTCCGGCTTCTCGCCATTCGCTGTAATGTTGTGTGTGGAACCTCAAAGGTTTTAGAGGCCAATAGTTACCCATTTCTCCTTTTCTCACAGCTGCTATGGGATTTCCCATGTTCTCATTATCCCACTGCCTTCGTTCACCTTTTTTCGGCAAATTTGGAATATAAGTATTTCAACAATAAAATGAATGCATTAGCCTAATGCAGATAACGCGGGTAATATGGTAAGACACTATACCATATTGGCCTCACGCTGGTATATCATATTCCCCGTTTTCTTTACTATCACATTTTTATACTCTCGCAACAAAGTTGCTAAGGAGAGTATAATAGTTTTGTTCACAAAACGGTTATTTGTAAGTCCTAAAACTAAAAGAGTCAGATATAGGGTTATATATACCAAAGTGATCAGGGTGAAGAGGAGAGTTAAAATCCGGATGTCTGTCTGTCCGTCCGTCCGTGCAAGCTGTTACTTCAGTAAAAATTGAGATATCATGATGAAATTTGGTACACGTATTTCTTGGCTCCATAAGAAGGTTAAGCTTTGAGATGGGCAAAATCGGCTCACTGCCACGCCCACAAAATGGCGAAAATCGAAAACCTATAAAGTGTCATAACTAAGCCATAAATAAAGATATTTAAGTGAAATTTGGCACAAAGGATCGCATTGGGGAGGACGTAATTTTTTTGGACGTAATTTTTTTGGAAAAGTGGACGTGGCCCCGCCCCCTACTAAGTTTTTTGTACATATCTCGAAAACTACTATAGCTATGTCAACCAAACTCTATAGAGTCGTTTCCTCCAGGCATTTCCATATACAGTTCAAAAATGGAAGAAATCGGATAATAACCACGCCAATCTCCCATACAAAGGTTATGTTGAAAATCACTAAAAGTGCCTTAACCGACTAACAAAAAACGTCAGAAACACTAAATTTTACGGAAGAAATGGCAGAAGGAAGCTGCACCCAGACTTTTTTTTTAAATTGAAAATGGGCGTGGTGTTGCCCACTTATGGACCAAAAACCATATCTCAGGAATTACTATACCGATTTCAACGAAATTCGGTATATAATATTTTTCTTAACACCCTGATAACATGTACGAAATATGGGTGAAATCGGTTGACAACCACGCCTTCTTCCAATATAACGCTATTTTGAATTCCATCTGATGCCTTCTCTGTATAATATATACATTAGGAACCAATGATGATAGCGGAATAAAACTTTACACAAATACGGTGTTTGAAAGACATGTAAATGACGGATAATGAAATCTCGATTATCACTTTATCATGCGAGAGTATAAATTATTCGGTGACACCCGAACTTAGCCCTTCCTTACTTGTTTAAATTGAATATTGGGCGAAACTTTATGAAAAATTTTAGAGAAATTTGTGTAAACACAATCTACTTGAAATCCACCGGAGAAATTACCAGAAGACAGAGAGTCGTTGAAGATAAGCATGAGAGTATATACCAAGGCAGGATAATTTTTTGTAAGTACAGGCGGCAGTCAATCCAGATTCAATCCTGTGATAGACACAGCGTGGCAAAATTTATGGATGGAAAATTATTAGCAAAAAAATAAAAGAAATAGTTCCAAGCTCATCGTGTATATAATTTGATTTGGAGATTTCAGCAAACAAGTTGGTAATTTTAGCAGGAATTTAAATTTTACAAAAAAAGACTTAGGGCTCGACTTAATGTTAGATTCCGTGCAGTCAATAAACCTTTTATAGAGTAAATATCCAAATTATTAAAGAGTTTTTTGTAGTGTTCAAATTGAACGAATGAGGCTTGAGATTTTGTTGAATAGAAGTTTCTGTAGTATTTAGTTTTAAGATTTTTAAAGCGTGTGAGGTCTTTGGGATACCATGGCAACTTACCATATATGGTTGTATATGTTTAACGGGGATACCATAACGACACAATTCTTGAATGGATTTCTTAAAAGTGGAAAAACTATTAGCAGTACCGAGCTCAAGGAGAATAACGTTGAATTTGCAAAATCACAAAACGCAAAATTAAAACCTAGTCTGTCAATAGGTTTGACAGAAGCAAAAAGATAAGTATTAAGCTGAAACGTTAAAGGGGAATGATGAATGTTAGCTGGAGAAATGGAAGAAAAGCCTTCAAAAAACGTAAAGTTTAAATTATTACTGAGAAAGATTGAGTGAAGAAATCGATCAGGACTATAATAAGACTTAATTTGAATCAGATTGAGACTAAGCACTCTCACTCTCAATGAGATATAACTCGTGGGAAGACGATAAATTGGAGGGAATAAGGGCAGGGCTATAGAAACAACCGGACCAGACAATATTGCTTAGAATAAAGCCACCAAGAACACAAATATTATTTTTAAACTTATTTAAAACCAGTAAGGAAATATTATTTGCATGCATGTTATACAACTCTAGAGGTCTTTTAGGAGAGATGTATGAAAATATGATGAACACAGCGTCATTGATACAAATACATAGTTGGTCAAGAATAGAATTATCATTATCAAGTAATACGAGTATTAAATGAGGACGAAATTCGCGATGAATAGCTAAGATGAAACCACCACCTCTAAGACAACCAGTTTTTTCGGAATATCTATCCTTACGGAAGATAAAATAGAAATTTTGAGTCGAAATATTCACTGTCATAGTAACTAGGATTAAGCCAGGTTTCAACAATAACGATAATATCAAAATTCATGTTTGAAGAAAAAGTATGAATAATATTTGATTTAGACCTAATATCAGATAAATTTTGATAGTACACTTAAAGAGAAGAGTCATTGAGGGAAGGTGATCAACAGGTCCACAACGTTGCTTTCTCCTCTCTTTGGAAAAAACTTAAAAGGGCACAACTTAATGCCAGAAGGCCATACTGAAGAAAAAAAAGCGGCATAAAAAAAGATAGGGATACACCTAACTTAAAATTTACCCTGTTAAGATGTTATAATACAAAAGATATTGTCTATCATCATTAGCATGTTTAATAACGAAAGATATACTTATAAGTCTTCCTCAGTGACAGAGTTATTAAATGGAGACAAATGAACTCATTTCTTGGATATGACGACATCGAGAACATCAAAAATAGTTGAAGCAGCTGGAGATTTTTTGTTCATAGTGTTCACTTTTAATTTCAAAATACCATTAACATTTATTGAATTTGAAGTGCCGGTTCGTTGGTTTATGCCCGTCCATCAACTCGTTATATATTTCGGGTCATAATGGGTTACATGTCATCATTATGAGGTCCAGCCGGCCGTAATTACTTTCATATGAAAAGGCGTCATGAGTATACTCGTGCAAATAAGTATGTAGGGCATCATTTTATCGGTAAGTGTTTGCAATCCTGGCTGAGAAAGCCATCAGACTTCCGCAACACGATATATCTCGGTGCTTTGGTCACAGCCGCCATCTCGTATTACTGCGCATAGTATAGGTACCAGTGATGACAGAAACAAAAGGCACATTCAGAAGCTAGTAACCAATAGTCATATGAGTTGCAGGCAAATAAAAACAGAACTTGGTCTTGATGTGACTAAACAACGTAGACATCAAATAATATGAAAAGATGTATAGTATAGTATGTCCTATATATGAAAATCGAGTACCAAAGTCATGGGACGAAACCTTCTAGTGATGAAAAGATATTTAATTTGGACGGACCAAATGGTATTCATAAATATTGAAGAGATTTTAGACACCCACAGTAGGAATGCCATAAAAGAGTTTATGGTGGTGGATGACACATGTTGTGGGCAGATTTTTTATCAGAAAGCAAGTTCAAAATATGCTTAGTACCCATCAAAATCATTATAGTCATCTACACTGATTTCTTGGAAAAAGAACTGCTTCATTTTGGTAGTAATTTGCATTATGATGAATGCATCTTTCAATGCACCGATCCATGTAGCGAAGAAAACAAAGGCTTTTTTTAACTTTTATGGAAAACTGTATTGCTTGGGGCTTGCCTTAAGTCCAGATTTGAATCCGACGGCCTTAAGCAACAAAGGTATGTATGTAAACATGCCACATCGTATTCAATTGGCGAAAATACATAAGGGTATCACCACACTTTTTTTTTTTAATTCAATACTATTTGATTTATAACTAAAAAAATATGTACTTGAATTGAATTTTCTTTGCACATACATTAGTATATGGTAAATAATTTAATTAAAAAATTATTTTAATATAATTTTGTTGTTTAATACGTCTTCTTCTTAACTGGCGTAAAAACCGCTACCGCGGTTATATCCGAGTTAAAAACAACGCGCTAGTCCTTTCTTCTTTTCTCATGGTTACGCCAATTGGAGATTCCAAGCGAAGCCAGGTGCTTCTCCACCTGGTCTTTCCAACGTAGTGGAGTCTTCCTCTTACTCAGCTTTTCCGGCGCCTACTGCGTCGAATACATTCAGAGCTGGAGTATTTTCGGCCATTCGGACGACATGACCAGCCATCGTAGCCGGTTTCTTTTAATTCGCTGAACTATGTCAATGTCGTCGTATATCTCATACAGCTGTGGCCAACGTGTAAAGGACCATAAATCTTTCGCAGAACTTTTCTCTCGCAAGCTCGTATCGTCGACTCATCAGATGTTGTCATCGTCCACCATATAACAGGACGGGAATAATGAGTGACTTATAGAGTTTTGTTTTTGTTCGTCGAGAGAGGACTTTATTTCTCAATTGCCTACTTAGTCCGAAGTAGCACCAATGGGCAAGTGATATTCAGCGTTGGATTTCGAGGCTAACGTTGTTGTTGGTGTTGGTTCGAAGATAGATGAAATTGTCGTGGGTGCCTAGTCGCGAGAGCGACGACTGTTTGTTTGATGACAGGAGATACATATTTCGTCTTGCCCTCGTTCACCACCAGACCCATTTGCTTCGCTTTCTTATCCATTCTGGAGAAAGCAGAATTAACGAAGCGGTTATTAAAGCCAATGATATCAATAATGGCGTTATACTTCCACTGCCATTCAGCAGGCTGGAGAAGTGTTCCCTCCATAATTTTTGTAATAGTTTCCTTATACCGAGTTGTTGACGAGTGCTCTTAGAGAGCAGGAGTGCAAGTCGAGTAGAAAATCGCTCGGCTCTCTGTTGTGATTGCAGCTTCTCGATGTCGAACCTTCCCTGTGTTTGTTGACGTGCGTTTTTTGCTGCACAGAGGTGGGTGCGAATATTGGTTACAATAAGATAGTGGTCCGAGTCGATGTTGGGATATCGGAGCGTACGCACATCTAGTACACTAGAGACGTGTCTTCCGTTTATCACAACATAATCGATGTCGATCAGCCTCAATCCATTTGGGATGTTTCCTCGTGGGGGCTGAATTTACCGACTGTTATGGCAAAGATACCTTCCTCTCCCACCCTGGCGTTAAAGTCGCCAAGCACGAGTTTGACATCGTGGCGAGGGCAGCGCTCTTAGAAGGCATCTTTGGTCACATCGTCCCTTTCGGGGCATGGGCGCAAATCAGTGATATGTTGAAGGACTTCACTTTGATGCTTCGCTTTGGTGCGGATACGGAGTCTCTTCCCCACCGCGAATCCCTCACCGAATTTGCGCTCCTTTATATGACCACTGTAGTAAATGGCACAAGGACCTGCTCGCCTCAGTCCTTGTCCCGTCCATCGCATTTCTTGGACGGCGGTTATGTCAGCCTTCACTCTAAAGAGGGCATCTACCAGCTGGGCAGCGGTACCTTCTCAATTAAGGGACCAGACATTCCAGGTGGATGCCCTCAAATCGTAATCCTTTTTTCGTATGCCATGGTCGTCATCAAAAGCGGGGTCTCTCATCAGAACCTGATTGTTACTTTTCATTGGGTGTGTTTTTTTACGTGACTGGTCCGAAACCAAACGCACAACCCCGTGGAGGGGTTGTTACGCCTTCTCACTTTAGCTCGCCTTCAAACGGATGTTCTTTGGCTACCCAGAAGATATTTGGTAAAGACCGGAAGTCGTGAGTTGCTTGAGTCATATGTAAAAGAATCGTTTCTGGCCACTTCCAAGTGTATGACGATCAGAAAACTTTCCTCACTTGCGTGAACTTCTACACATTAACCCATCCTCCTGTTCCTCAAATATAACAGTCAAGAAATAAAGTTAATAATTATTTGACTTGGATATGTACCTACTTAAACATATAACAAAGTGTGTTAAAAACTATTACGAACTAATAAATCCTGCTTCCTTATAACATGAATATTTCTTAGCACAATTATATTGAAAAATAAGCTACCTATTTTTACTTTAAACTACTTATTATTTAACGAATCCTTAAAAACAAATCTTTTCAGATGTTTTATTACAATAAAAAATACAAAGAATGACCTCTTTGCATAAAAGCTGATAAACAATATAAAAAAATTATAAATTGCAAGCGTTCGACAACGTCGTCTGCCTTCACGTGTCTGTCCCTTCGGGTCAACCTTGTTTGTGATGTGCACTCCCCCGAAACTCCGCGCGGCACGACTTCACTGTACATATGTATTGTTCTCGTTAATATTGATCGAAGAGTACAAATTGGACGTCATTTTATGTATCCTGTTTAAATTGAAAAAGTTATATACAAAGTTTACTAAACAATATCCGTGAATTTATTTTCATCGATTTTCCATGGGAATGAAAAATTTTCTCGGAGTAAAACTTAGCCTGATATATGTATGTCTTAATTCAGGATGTCAGCTTTATTAAACGAGCTGCAGCCGTTCATTCGTGAAGAAGTAACAAACATAAACACTCATAAACCTTCGCCGTTATAATAGTAGTGTGATAGTGGTTTCGCGCTGCTGTGGCTAAGGTACACTATATTATTATAAACTATTCAATACAGTAAAGTGAGTGTTAAAATTTGAAAATGGCTTGAAACTTTTAAAATAATTGATGCAAATTCTCTTTGTATTGCTCTTAAGCACTTTAGATATTAATTTTTTATTAATTTTATTTTTTAGTTTGTAACAAATGAGTACTTTCCAAAGCTGTTACTTGATAAAAGTTAAGATAATTAGTGAGGTACCTACGATAGATTGTTTTAAATGTTTCTTTACTCTCGCTTGTTCTCTCTCGTTTTGTTGACATAACTGTTGTTAGTTTCACATAAATCTAATCGAGTTAGTTATGAAGTTATACACACTAAGGGACAAACTAACGAAAATTTTACAAAGTAAACTGTCAACAGTTTTGTCCGCTTTAAGGCTTTGTGCAAAAGTAAGTTTAATTTTTAATATGAGAAAGATGAATACAAATACTATATCCCAAGAAATATGAAATAATTTTTTAGTTGCTTTGTAATGGGTCAATCTGTTAATTCTGTTTTGAAGGAAAGGGAGAAATCACCAAAAAATATAAATTTTTTTGGATTTATCAATAAAATAAAAAAACAGATAATTTAATATTGTTACAAAAGAATGGAAGCCATCCGCATAAGTTGTACCCAACTGTTGCAGGAATTGCCAGGCGCTTTGTTGTTGTAGGAGTAACAAATTTCGCAACGAAAACTAATAAAGTTATTAGAGAGGTCCATGGAGTTAGCGTCAGTGACATGACAAGACAGTACGAAGATGCCTGAAAAATAACGAGTGCATGGCAAGAACGGTGGTTTATAACCGTTCTAAAGAGATAAGCATCGTAAGTCTGCGCCAAAAAATATGAACATTTTAATGTCTGATGGCCTCTCATGAACATAGACTGACAAACAGGTTGGTGCAAAGGATTGCAACATATGCCAAATAATGAGATTTGAATTACTGAAGGCTTGGGCATGTTTTCCGGAAATGCGTTGTGTGTACTTCGGTCGATCGTTGGTTTAATGCGTGCCACAGATTATATTGATGTTCTGGAAGACTCATATCTTCCAAGCACTGGATATAATCGGATTCCAACGTGGACAAGGAGATATTTTATGCAGGATAACGATTCGAAACATACCGCAAAACCTAACAAACCGTGGTACACTCTTAATATATTTAAATAACATTTAAAAACAAAATATGCCTGGCCAGACCCGAGGGTCTCGATGAGGGTTAAGCACGTTGACCACCTTTAAGCCATTTTAAAAATGAAAATTTTAGCCGAAAGGGAAGTTCCAAAGGCTGAACTGATTTGTGGAAGCGGGCACTCCTAGCATTGCAAACTAAGACTAAATATTATAGAGAATATCATAAATAGCATTAAAACAAGTAAGGAAGGGCTAAGTTCGGGTGTCACCGAATAATTTATACTCTCGCATGATAAAGTGATAATCGAGATTTCATTATCCGTCATTTACATGTTTTTCAAATACCGTATTTGTGTAAAGTTTTATTCCGCTATCATCATTGGTTCCTAATGTTTATACTCGTATTATACAGAGAAGGCATCAGATGGAATTCAAAATAGCTTTATATTGGAAGAAGGCGTGGTTGTGAACCGATTTCACCCATATTTCTTACATGTCATCAGGGTGTTAAGAAAATATTATATACCGAATTTCATTGAAATCGGTCTAGTAGCTCCTGAGATATGGTTTTTGGTCCATAAGTGAGCGAGGCCACGCCCATTTTCAATTTAAAAAAAAGTCTGGGTGCAGCTTCCTTCTGCAATTTCTTCCGTAAAATTTAGTGTTTCTGACGTTTTTTGTTAGTCCGTTAACGCACTTTTAGTGATTTTCAACATAACCTTTGTATGGGAGATTGGCGTGGTTATTATCCGATTTCTTCCATTTTTGAACTGTATATGGAAATGCCTGGAGGAAACGACTCTATAGAGTTTGGTTGACATAGCTATAGTAGTTTTCGAGATATGTACAAAAAACTTAGTAGGGGGCGGGGCCACGTCCACTTTTCCAAAAAAATTACGTCCAAAAAAAATACGTCCTCCCTAATGCGATCCTTTGTGCCAAATTTCACTTAAATATCTTTATTTATGGCTTAGTTATGACACTTTATAGGTTTTCGATTTTCGCCATTTTGTGGGCGTGGCAGTGAGCCGATTTTGCCCATCTCAAAGCTTAACCTTCTTATGGAGCCAAGAAATACGTGTACCAAATTTCATCATGATATCTCAATTTTTACTTGCACGGACGGACGGACAGACGGACGGACGGACAGACAGACATCCGGATTTCAACTCTATTCGAGATCACTTTGGTATATATAACCCTATATCTGACTCTTTTAGTTTTAGGACTTACAAACAACCGTTATGGGAACAAAACTATAATACTCTCCTTAGCAACTTTGTTGCGAGAGTATAAAAAGAATGGAAGCAATAATAAATTGGCGAGAGCAAAATTAATAAACATTTGAATGTACATATTTATAATTTTTCATACTTATAGCGTGTAATAAAATTTTAAGTGATAAGAGAAATATTGATATTTTCGTAAATAGTTTTGTCCTTAATTGCATATATGTACATACATAGAAATGATCAAGATGGCGAGAAGAGTTGAATTCGGGGTGACTGTCTGTCTAACGTTCCGTGTAAGCGACAACTTGAGAAAAAATTGAGATATCTTGACGAAACTTGGTACATACATACATATGTTTCTTGGCATTTTTTTGAGGTTGATTTTGCAGACAGACAATGCAAATGGGTCGTTGTCACCTTCGCAAAAAATCATGAACCTATAAATTGCCATAACTAAGCTGCACTATAGGATACAAAACTGTTATTTGGCTCAATGAATCACATTATGGAGGGGTATCTATAGAATTTTGAATAAGTGGGCGTGACGTCGGCCTACCCGAGCAAACTCGGTCGGTACATTCCTATGACACAGTGCTATTTTAGACAAAATTAATTTCCCATAAAATGCAATTTTAAACTCCATAGCTGACCCAGAAACAGAAGATGCCGACCCCAGTTTTTATGGCTGAATTTTCACCAAAAATATCGGTAAACGTGTGAAATCTAAGGAATTTTATATATGCATACACTATATATAACACATACACTGACTAAAACATACGGTTTTTAGGAAAACGGGAGTAGGAGTAGTATCGACAGAATTTTACCTATTTTCCCAAATACCACATACTATTAACATGCCTTATACTAAAAACCAATCACATAGAGTAAAAACAGCCGGATGTTCGAAAATACTGATGTTAGTTTATAGGGTAAAACACGTTCTGTAAATTACATTAAGATAAGTCAAATATCGAAAATCTTTATATTAGGTACCGGGGCTTAAATATTCGGTACTAAGGGGCTTGAACAGTTTTAGTTGAATTCGGACAAATTTTGTTCATACTGTGGCATACATTAAGATAATCATTCCTGACAAGTTTTATCTCGTTATATTATTAGCTTCTTGATTTGTGTATTAGAAAGTAAAAAAATCAAATGGAGTTTAAAATTGTGTTATATGGGAAGTAGGCGTAGTTGTAGTCCGATTTCACCCAATTAATATAGCAAACCAGTCCCGAGACCTAGGACTTTAACCAAACAGTGCCCAATTTTTACACCGCCTCCTACAAGACTCTCACATACCTCTCACATACCATCTCGAATGTAAAATTAAATCTCACCGGCGTATTTAGTTATTGATTTATTGCGCTTTTAGTAGTTTTGAACAGTACGGTCATATGGGGAGTGAGCGGGTTTATCTTCCGATTTCATTCATTTTCACACTGTCGGTAAGAGTTTTTTTAATATTTGCGCTCAGCAAATTTGGTTGTTGTATCTTTAGTGGGCGGGACCAAGCCCACTTTTGTGAGCGTGACAGTAGTTCGATTACGACCATCTACGAACTCGTAATTTTTTTTGTACTGAGAACTCTATAAAAACTCTTATTTCTAAACGTTTAGAGTCTATTTTAAAATGTGTATTAAATCCTAAATGGGCGATCGGTATCTCTTATTTACATATGTACATATATCTAGAATTTTTGCGTATTTTTATTAAGTGGCATTTTTAATTTTTAATACATAAAAACAACTACGAGACTTTTTTACTGTTTTCCTTATTTTGCTTAAAAATGCTGTTGACAGGTATAATATGGGTTATTAAATACAAATTTCGTTGTAATCCATTCATGATTTCGTCGAATAATAGATGCTGAATTCTTTCGCAACATTTTTTAAAATAAAGTTTTGCCAACACTTGATGATACTTCCCCGGCTTTGATCCTTGTAAGCTGTAAGAGTATGAAATTCATTAATTGTTCGCTTTATTAATAATGACTTTTAAACATTTTGGTAACTTATTGGGGTAATATATTCGTATTGCCTATACTTTTACACTTCTCTTATTATACTGTTGCACTTCTAAAAATTAATTGCACTTCATTAAATCAACGATTTTGTTGTTCACATTAAACAACAAATGCATATTTTCAAATTGTACACAATATATTATATAAGAAGCATACAACTATGTACATTTATACACACAATATTTGGTACAGATATGATATATTCGCAAGTCATTTCTTTGCATACAAGGATAGTTAGGCAATTCACAAGCTTTGTTGTATGTCTTATGTCATATTTTAATATTCTTAAAAAATACGACACTTGTGAGCACCCTTAAGTGTTGTATGTCATATTTTGTCATATTTCTACACTTAATCAGCTGATAGTGAAAAATTAAGAAGACAGAAATGCCGCGAGAAAGTCAGAAAAATAAAATTATAGCTTCTTTATGTGAAAATCATGCATTGGCTCTATTAGGAGTTGAATCAAGTGAGTATTTGCATTCATTTCTTCATTAAATCCAAATATTTGTACTTTGCCAGGTGACGAAGAAGACGAAGCTATTGAAAGTTTTTTAATCAGCATGAGCAGTTTGCTGAGCAACAGAAGAAGCGTTCATTTCGGCTTACACTATTAAAAATGTAACGCAACGAATTTTTAAAGCCTTATTGCGATTAAAAAATGAGTTTTTATACTGGCCCAATGAAAGAGAAAGACTGGAAATTGTGTCCGCTACCGCGAAAGAAATGCCAGGGTGTGTGGGTTACATCGATGGTTCCGAAATAAAATTAGCTGAAGCACCAGTTATGCAGCATTAAATTTACTATTCACGTAAACGTCAATATTCTGTAAAACTACAAGAGATTTGTGACTATAAACTGCGCATAAGACAGGTGACGATTGGTTACCCAGGCAGTGTACAATGTACACTGTACATGACGCGAAAATATTTTCAAATTGTTCGGTCCGGAACGATTCTTGTCGACATCACAGTGGGTCGCGAGAGATAGTGCCTATCCACTGAAACCATATTTAATAACGCCCTTTCGGCAAAACAGTGTTGAACATAGAAAAGAAGAAAGGGATTTATTCAACGCGTATTTTTCCAAATACCGTGTACGATTGAGAATAGTTTTGGTCTTTCGAAAGAGAAATTCGGTAGTTTAAAGGAGCTTAAATTTAGAATGCTTTCAACGTCAAATAAGAAGGAATGCAATGACGTGATTATGGTGTGTTGTATTCTCCACAACATGTTAATCAGTTTCGATATAGATAATGAAAACAGCAATGAAGTTTTAATTTTTTATTTTCTTTATTGTTTTTTTTTTTAAAGTAACTTATAACTATCGCTTATAACTTATAACTCTCGCTTATAACTTATAACTCATAACTGCCCTATTTATCTCTTAATTTTAGTTCTTATAGTAGGTATTATAATGCTGATCAGGCAAAAAGGATGGCTGTGGCATTTCTTGTTGCGTGATCAAGTTCTTCTTGTAATTGTATTCCAACAGATTTTATGATGACTTTGCAAATTGGCTATTGCTGATTTTAATATTCTTTGTTTACGTTAATTCTATTTGTTATGATAGGCGGTTGGCTTGATCCTATGGATGAATGTGGTGTCGACTTACATCACATATGTGTCTACTAGAGGGGTTTATTTTAGTGGGTTTGGGATGCATTAACTACCCCCCTTGTTAAAAAAAGAAACATCATCGTTTCGCCTTAGGATGTTAATTCATCAATTTTGTGAAAGATTCAAGCATATTGGCATTAGCTTCTTCAATTTTCGTTTTTTTTATATTTTTCAATTTTTTGCCGGATTTTGATAATTACATAAATCAAAGCAATAATTATTGCCAAAAATAAGAGTGCCCAAAGAGTTGGGTGAGATTTAATTTCTTCTTGGCCCATATTTAAAAGGTTTGTATTTTTAAATTTTAAATCTATATTTTCTGATTCAAGATATTCGAGGACATCAAACCGACTAGGCTGATTTGATTTAATATAGTTCCAAATTGTGGTACTTGGATTTTCATAAATTTTATTGTCAATTAATATGGTGTTATTGAAGGTTACTAAATATGTACCATCGAGGTCGATGTTATCAACTGTGTGTTTTCCTGATATTAATATTATGCCATATTTAATAATTTCTAATTGTTTGTTTTTTTCTTTAATTTTCAGACATTCTCCTTTTTGATTATTTAAAATTTTAGAAAAGCAAGTTTCTTTAAAATCCATTTCACAATAACTAGCACTTAATTCTATTTTACATGTTTTAATGTTAGAGTATGTGTTTTTACATTTAATTATTTCATTTTCTATTACTAATTTTCCATCGCTTTGACTTATAGATTTAGCTTCATATAGTATACATATATCTTTAGTTTCTTTTATATTCAATATTGTTGGGTTAAGAATTCCGACTTTTCCTGATTCAATATATTCTGTTATATTAATTTATTTTGTGTTGCTTATGTTAATTAAGGTTGAACTATTCTTTATTTTACTGACAATATTTGTTAGTTGTGTAACTACCTCAAATAATTTGGAATTTGTAGTAAACTGTCTATTGTTATTTTCTATGAGTTCAGATAATTTCGCGTTTATTCGTACAATATCGTCATGGTCTGGTGTTCCAGAAATCCATTTCCGTATTGTACCGAGTTCATTTATACCTCTTTTCGATTTTCTCCCCGTCGTAATTTCTAATTGTGATATCAGTCGTTCTATTTGGTCCATTTCTAAGTCCGTGTTGAATTTATTATAATAAACTGTCTTTCCCGTATCACTAGTCTTGATTTTTATAAAGTTTGAGCTATGTGACTCCTTAATTAGTTTTGTTTTTGTGTCATATAGAATTTCTTTATAATATGTCAAATTTGTTATGTGAAATATGTCTCCCCAGTCAGTAAGTCGCGGCTGGTCCATTTCTATTAGCATCATAATCGTCTCTCGTATAGTCAGTAATCGCATTTCCATGAATGTATAGTAATTATCATGTAAGAATTCTTGACTTTTATATCGGTCCATTTTTTAATTTCTAATTGTATTTTGGTTGTATTCATCGTTCTATTTGGTTTGACATTTACCATTTTTGAAGATAATTTCATTTAAATGTTGACCGCGGCTGCGTCTTAGGTGGTCCATTCGGAAAGTCCAATTTTGGGCAATTTTACGATTATTGCTGTTAAATTTATTATAATAAAAAATTGTGTTTCCCGAATCACTAGTCTTGAATTTTTATAAATCTTTATGAGCTATGTTGATTGCTTATATTTTTTGGACGCAGTTTTAAATCTTTTTTTTGTTTTTTAGAATTTTTTGGTAATATGTCAAATTTGTTATGTGAAATATGTCTTCCCAGTCAGTTTTGTATCATGGTCTGGTCCAATTTCTATTAGGACATAATCGTCTCTCGTATAGTCAGTAATTTCGCATTGAGTGAATGGTATCAAAAGGATAATTATCGATGTAAGAATCATTTTCTGGAATTAATTTTATAAATTTATATTATCTTTATGAACTATTCTTGACTTGCTATATATTTTTACAGTATTACCTAAATCTTCTTTTACCCTTTGTTTTTTGTATTTTGGTTGTAACTTATTTCTTTCTCCTATTATTTTTTCATATATAACGTCATTCTTTTTATATGTTTTTATTATTCTATTCTTATTATTTCTTTCTATCATTTTTTCCTGTGCGTTGCTTAGCTTTAATGGTATTTCATTGTGTGTGATTTTATTAAGATATATATCTATAGGTTTTTTATCAGTTACGGAATGGATTGATTTATTGTATTGTTGTGCAGCCCTGTAGATACTTTCTAAATCGCTAATTAAATGGTATTCCTGTTGGATACAACGTGATAGTTCTATTAGGGTTGAATGTACTCTTTCAACTTGACCATTTGTGGTACTATGTTTCGGGGTGCAATAATAAACTTCGATGTTCATTCTCTGCATTAAAGATTTGAATTGAATTGAAGAGAAACCTGGTTCATTATCGCAGGTAATGTGTTTTGTCTCGGGAAAACTTTGAAGTATGTCGAGGACCTTTTGATCTAGGTCTATTCTGTCATCTATGTGTTTGATTATTAAGTATTTGGAATAAGCGTCTACTGCTGTTAAGAACTTTAATTTCTGTACAAAAAATATGTCTATATGAATTTGTTCTCCTTCCCTTTCTGGTATAGGGGCTTCACCGATTGGCACTCTTTGAGGGTGGCGATTGTATTTGTTTTTGTTACATATGTCACAATTTCGAACATATTCCTTAAATTGTTTGGTCATGTCTGGCCAATAATATAATTTACATATTTGTTTTAAGTTTTCTCTAAAATTTCTATGTGCTCGATTGTGTGTTTCCTCGACAATCATGTTTTGATCTTCTGTGTTAGTTATGTCCGTTGGGAAGTTTTTAGTATAAAGAAATTTAATATTGAATGTTTCTAATAATTTGGATTTTATTTCGTACAAATCTTCTACGGTGCAATGTATACCTGTAACCACATTTGGTTTCAAAAATTCTTTAAGTATATTTATCAAATTGTCAACTGTATCATAATCTATAATGTGCCGTGTTTTTCCGAAATTTGTAATTGATTCATGTATTGTGAATCTAGCTTTACTCAGTAATATCTGTTGCGAATATTGATTTAGTGGTCGGGTTGTTTCTGCTATATTTATATTGTCGCTACTTTCTGCTGAATGTTGAGTGCTGTTACTTGAAATGTCTGATATATTGTGTAAGTATTGTCGTGAAATAGCGTCTGCTACAACGTTAGTTTTTCCCGGTTTGTATATGATTTTTGGAGAATATTCTTCGATTAATGCATGCCATCGCTTCATTTTAGCATTAGGATTACGGGTAGAAACTGCAAATGTTAAAGGTTGATGATCCGTGTGGATTTCTAGGTTTGTAACGCCATAAAGGTAATTCCTTAAAGTTTTCAAAGCAAATACGATAGCATATAACTCTTTCTCATTTGTTGCATAATTTAATTCAGTGTTATTTAATGTCTTTGATATGAACGTGATTGGTTTATCTTCTTGGGACAGAACTCCTCCGACTGCAACATTTGATGCGTCAGTAGTTAAAATAAATTTTTTTGTATAGTCTGGTTGTGCCAGTTCAATTTGGTTTGCTAATAGATTTTTGAGTTTTTCACATGCAATAACTGCTTCTTGGTCTAAATCCAGTTTTACTTTCTTTGACATATGTTGGGAAATTCTTCCATTTTCTCCTGACAAGTATCTGGTTAAGGGTTTTGCTATTAAAGCATAGTCTTGAATAAATTTCCTATAGTATCCTGTAATTCCTAAAAAACTTCGTAATTGTCTCAAAGTAGATGGAATAGGGAAGTGTTTAATGCACTCAATTTTTTTGGGTCTGTTTTAATAATTCCTTGGGCAACCATATATCCTAAAAACTCGACTTCGGTTTCATAAAATTTTGATTTTTCTAAAGATATTTTCATATTGGCATCCTTAAGTGTTTTGACTATTACCTGTAAGTGTTCTCTATGTTCTTCTATATTATTTGAATAGATTATTATGTCATCGATATATACATGACAAAACTTTCCTACATAATTGCGTAATATATTATCCATCGCTCTTTGAAATATGCTAGGGGCATTCCTTAATCCGAAAGGTAGTCTTAAATATTCATATTTGCCATTGTTGACACTAAAAGCTGTTTTTTCTATATCCTTTTCCTGCATTGTAATTTGATGGAAACCTGACTCTAAATCTAGAGTAGAGAAGTATTTTGCTGTTCCTAAGTTTGCTAATATAACATTTGTGTCTGGGATAGGGTATTTATCGGGAACTGTATTTTCATTAATTTTCTTATAATCTATAACTAGCCTAAGTTTTGGTGTACCATTTTCATTTATTCCTTTCTTTGGTACAACCCATATTGGTGAATTATAGGGGCTTTTACTTGGACGTATTATACCATTATCTAATAGATTCTTTATTTCATTGTTCACAAAAGTATTAACGGACAAGGGATATGGGTACTGTTTACTCCATATGGGGGTTTCAACAATTGTGCGTATTTCAGCTTTAACGTCCGTTCTAAAGGGTAAATTTGTATTTATATTTGAATGAATTTTTTCGATTTCATTCTTTGTTTCTGATTTCAAATATTCGAGATTTCCATTTTTTAAATTATTACAAGCGGTATTATTCTTCGCTGGCTTTTTAGGATCTTTTTGTCCCAGAGTAGTACTTGAATTACATAATTGCTGGCATAATTCATCAGCGGGCGCCATAGGAGCATTTGAGCTTCCCAAGGTAGTATTAAAATTTCCATTATTATTTTCAATATAATTTTTTTTCGTTTTGTTATTATATTTTAATATTTCATTCTTTAAATCTATTACAACTCCTGCTTTTTTCAAAATATTAAGCCCTATTAGCATATCTGCTTCTAAATTTTCTATTACGTAAAATCTCTGTATCGTATTGAAGATATTTACATCACTATAATCTTCAATAGTGGTGAATCCGTTAATTGTTTTTACTCTTTTAATTATATCTAATTTATCTCTATATAAAAAAGTGTTTGGTTTGCAATAGCAACAAGTGGCTCCTGTGTCAATTAGGACTTTTAGTTTTCTTCCTGTTACTCCGCAGTACCTATAAATGTATGGGAGTCCTGTCTTCAGCCTAAAAAAGCTTGTTCTTGAATATTATTTATGCGTTGAATTTTAGATGGAGGTTGTGGTGTTCTTTTATGTTCTTCAAAATTCCGTTTGGCGTATGTTTGTTCGTGTTGAGTTTGTTTGTGGATACTGGAATCCACGTCCATTGGTTCAGGTTGGTTTCTTTGGTATCCTTGATTAAATCTTTGTACGTATTGTTGGTTATTTTTGTTCTGGAATCCTTGGTTATATCTTTGTGCATATTGTTGGTTATTTTTGTTTACTTGAGGGAATCTTAAATTGTTCTGGAACTGGTTATTTGTGAAGTTTAGAGGAGATGTTCGAGGATTATGAACTTGCAATTTTACTGGGTTCGGCTGAGCCTGACTCCTACTGAATTGGAAAGCAAAATTTGCTCTCATATTGTTTGAATTTAATTCTAGAGCTTTCGCTAAAGCATTTGGTAAATCAGATGGGGCTAACGAGAACAAAATGTTTGATAGGGAACCGTTAAGTCCTGAAATGAATATTCTCAAGGCATTTTTCCTGTGTTGGTCATTAAGTTGATCTACTAGTCCCTTATTTGAACCATGTGACATTATCGTCTTATTAATTATCAAAGTCAATTTTTTATTGACTTCGTTATAATAATCAATAATGGACAAGTTTCCTTGTCGAAGAATGCTTATCTCTTGTTCAAGGATATGGATTGGTCGCTTATCGGCATAGGCGAAATCCAAGCGACTTATGATCGCGTCAAAATTGAGGACCGTTCCGTGATTTGTAAGAACGTCATTTGCGTATTGTATTATTTTGTTTCTTAATATCGTTAGTGCGGCAAAGTATCTTTTGCTACCACGGTTATACAAAGACACTGAGTTATGGGCAGCTTCTCGCCAACTAACGTATGCTTCAGGTTTTCCTGCAAACTCCGGTAAGGATTTTATTACCTCTAATGATTCGTCGCATCTAACATTTGCGTCAATAGTCTGTACTGTGTATTCTGTTATATTATCTCTCGTCGTTAATTGAGTTATTTGATTTTTCAAAAGTTCTATCTCATTCTGTAACGAAATTGTATTCCTTTTTATTAATTCTGAAATAATTTCTGCTGTGAGCATTCCTGTGGTATTGCTTGCTACACTCATTTTGCTAAATTTTTCTATAATTATATCCAGTTTCACTAATATCACTATGATACATTCTCTCAAATTTTTCTCAAAGGATTTGTGTCAATCGTCTGTCGTATTCTAACAATTAAGTATGTGTATCCTTATTAAAGTCTTATATATATATATATTATATACTGTATTATATTATGCTATATATATATTTTACTTATACTGTTCTTAAAAATAAGCTTACGAGTATATTTATACTCTCGCAACAATGTTGCTAACGAGAGCATTATAGTTTTGTTCACATAACGGTTGTTTGTAAGTCCTAAAACTAAAAGAGTCAGATATAGGGTTATATATACCAAAGTGATCAGGGTGACGAGTAGAGTCGAAATCCGATGTCTGTCTGTCCGTCCGTCCGTCCGTGCAAGCTGTAACTTGAGTAAAAATTGAGATATCATGATGAAACTTGGTACACGTATTCCTTGGCTCCATAAGTAGGTTAAGTTCGAAGATGGGCAAAATCGGCCCACTGCCACGCCCACAAAATTGCGGAAACCGAAAACCTATAAAGTGTCATAACAAAGCCATAAATAAAGATATTAAAGTGAAATTTGGCACAAAGGATCGCATTAGGGAGGGGCATATTTGGACGCAATTGTTTTGGAAAAGTGGGCGTGGCCCCGCCACGCCAGTTTTTTGTACATATCTCGTTTTACTATAGCTATGTCAACCAAACTTACAATCGTTTTCTTCAGGCATTTCCATATACAGTTCAAAAATGGAAGAAATCGGATAATAACCACGCCCACCTCCCATACAAAGGTTATGTTCAAAATCACTAAAAGTGCGTTAACGGACTAACAAAAAACGTCAGAAACACTAAATTTTACGGAAGAAATAGCAGAAGGAAGCTGCACCCAGACTTTTTTTTAAATTGAAAATGGGCGTGGCGTCGCCCACTTATGGACCAAAAACCATATCTCAGGAGCTACTAGACCGATTTCAATGAAATTCGGTATATAATATTTTCTTAACACCCTGATGACATGTACGAAATATGAGTGAAATCGGTTCACAACCACGCCTTCTTCCAATATAAAGCTATTTTGAATTCCATCTGATGCCTTCTCTGTATAATACGAGTATAAACATTAGGAACCAATGATGATAGCGGAATAAAACTTTACAAAAATACGGTATTTGAAAAATATGTAAATGACGTATTATGAAATCTCGATTATCACTTTACCATGCGAGAGTATAAAATGTTCGGTGACACCCGAACTTAGCCCTTCCTTACTTGTTTTTTCTGTGGTTGTTGTTGCTTTTACCGCTGTTCTGCTGTAGTTGCTTCTGCCACTGTTGCTGCCACTGCTGCCGCTCCGCTGTAGTTGTTTCTTTATACTCAATGTTTTTTATTATTATTTATTTTCAAAATTTTATTAAAAAAAATTTTAATATATATTTTTTAAAGTTTATAAAAGTTTTAATTTGTTTTATTTTACTTTCTCCCATTCCTTTTATGGGATATTCGATTTATAAGTTTGTTCCGTTACCTTTGTTGATTCGGGTAACCTTATGGAAACTTGGAGGTTTATATTATTTTTTTTATTTATGGACCCACACTTTCTATAAGGACATCCGTGTCCTTTTAGTGGAGTCGAACCACACTTGATGAAGGATATTTTTGTGCGGGTCCCTGCTTGGGCGCCAATTAATTTTTTAGTTTCTTTATTGGTTTTTTTTAAAAGTAACTTATAACTATCGCTTATAACTTATAACTCTCGCTTATAACTTATAACTCATAACTGCCCTATTTATCTCTTAATTTTAGTTCTTATAGTAGGTATTATAATGCTGATCAGGCAAAAAGGATGGCTGTGGCATTTCTTGTTGCGTGATCAAGTTCTTCTTGTAATTGTATTCCAATAGATTTTATGATGACTTTGCAAATTGGCTATTGTTGATTTTAATATTCTTTGTTTACGTTAATTCTATTTGTTATGATAGGCGGTTGGCTTGATCCTATGGATGAATGTGCTGTCTATGTCTACTAGAGATGAATGGGATAGGGGTTTATTTTAGTTTAGGGTTTGGGTTGCATTAACTTACACATATGTATATGCATTTATTCTTTAATCATACAAGTTAATAAAAATGCATGATTATTTTGCTTAATTATAATCCAACTATATTTTTGATTTTGGTTCTTTAATTTTGGGTTAGGTACATTTGTTTATCATTTCATTTTCGTATTCTTCGAAAGTTAATATCACAACAAAACTTATAACATAAAAACTTCATTTAAAACATAAAAAACACATAATTATAAAAATAAATTCATAACAAAAGTGAACTAAAAATGTAGTGCATTGTAAAATTATTTATATTTTAGCCTAAGCTCTTCCATTGCCAACCTCTCCCGCATTTGTAATTTCATTTTTTCAATTTCTAATTTGTCAATAATTTCTCTTTTTTTAATTCTATTTCTTTTTCTTTTAACTCTAATTCTTTTTCTTTGATTGACATTTCCCTTTCCCTTGCTGCAACATCCATCTTAAGCTTTTGCTTCCTTATTTCTGCGATCTCGCCATGAACCTGCAAAATATCTGACAAGGCAGTTTTGGAATATATTCCTTTATGCCTTCGAGTGCACACATTGTCGTTTAACGCAGGACTTTGTAATTCTTCAGCTTCAACTGAACTGCCCGCTTCAACTACACATTCTGCTCCCGATGGACTTGTAGAATCGCTTTCTAACAGCGTCACCAAACTGTCTTCCACTACTGCAGAACAATTTAATCTGCTGCCGAAAATATCGTCCAACTCTTCATAGAAAAAACACATTTTTCTTAAAGTATCTATAGAATAAAATAATGGTCGCAATTAAAACAAAAAGAGATTTCCTTAAAAGAATTTACTTTTTATTGTGTCGCCTTCCATACTTCCTGCGCCTGTCGACCCTTCCCACTCCTTTGCTTTGTTATAATTAGTGCGCATATTGCGTACTTTTGCGCGCACTACTTTCCATCCTACCGTCAGCTGCGTGTCTTCGATGAAACGACCATAAAAGCTTTGAGCCGTTGGTTTCTTTAAAAAAAAATTATTTGACTTTGTTTTGTTTTTTTTAAATTAAAATGACAAACCTCGAAACTTCTAGTTTCCATTAGGAACTCCACAAGCGCTTTTTCTTCTGCCGCATTCCACTTATGTACCGGGTTGAAACGGCGGCGTTTTGGTTTGCAATGCAATAAAATCATTTGCAACTACATAAACATCAAAATATTTTCATATTTCGCTTTTATTCAACTTAATTTACCTGAACATCGTGGTTTCCTTCCATATTAATAACGAAATTTATTAAATTTATTAATTACAAACACTTAACCGCCAATAATAAGAAAGTAAACAAATACAGCTGATATAATAGCGAACTCAAGAAATATACCACGCAGTGTTGTATCAGTCATATTTTAATTTTGCATGTGAAACAAGAACAGTGTTGGTATGACAGTCATAAAAAAATATGACTAAGTGTTTCGTTCATCTTTATTTGTTAAATAAGTCCATTTTTTATTTGTTGTAAAAAATGTAATTTTATATAACGCTGATCTCAATTTTAGATTAGGAGAGTTTATGTTTATCTGCGTTCAATTTTAATGTTCTAATGTGTTTAAACTAAACCGGCGTAGTATAGGTATGTACATACATATGTACATTCCATTTACAGCATACATGCATTTTATATGACTATGTATGCTTTTATTATTAATAATTTTTTATTATTTATTGATATAATTATTGATTTATTCATATAAAATTTTAAAAGCTATTATTAAATCGATATGTACACATACATATATAATACATATACATATCTATATATGTACATACTTAAATATGTACATATGTACATATGTACATACATATATGCATATCAAGGGCGGAAGTATTATTTTATCTAGATATAAATACTTTTAAGATTGAAATTATAATTTATTACATACATTTTGTAGGAAAATAAAAAATGTATATAAAATAGAAACTTGATAGGTCTAAAATGTTTTTTCGGCTCTTTATGTTTATCATCTCTCAGGTACATATAAGCATTACGTATTTATTTGTGTGTAGGTAAATATTTAATTATTGATAGCAATTGGCGAAACAATTTGTCCGTTTTCACTATTATGTAACGCCTGTTTTGGAATTGATCGCAAGCGATTCTATTCACCATGCAGTGGACCTAATTGTGAACACATAATATGTTATTTATAGCCTCAAAGTCTCTCCAATAGCAAAAGCAATTGTATGAGGGTGTGGTTTACAACAGCCAATCAAGTTTTACCTAACGCGAACGACAAGGATAGCTAAACTTGAAATGCTGACAGCTCCCAAGTAGAAGTAAAAGTTTTGGTAGAAAAGAAGCATTGTAGGTGTTTTAACCTCTGTGTATCTACATTGTCTTTAATCTCATTGGTGGCATTTAAATGAATGGTAGATGTTAGTGGAATTAAAAATGGCACCTGTAGTTTTAAAGCAGTCAACGGAATATATGGGCTACTTTCTATTATAATAAACAGTTAATTTTGTTAAAGATTCGAAGAACTTGGCGTATGCACGTTTTTAGTGCTCTTTACATTTTTTTTTATAATTTAATCAAATTAATTAATTATTAACTGATCTTTACATTAAATATTTACAAATTACAATGTACCTTGTGTTTTATTTATATAGAAGTGTTCTCACATTGAATGGTGATTAAAATAATTATACTTCTAATAAGTTCTTCTTGTAAGTGCTAGTGTATAAATAATGTTGCATACATGGATTTGAAAGTTGCCTAAATATACACACGTAGGTGTAATAAAAAAAAGCATATGATAAAAAATTTATTTAAACTATATCCGGTTTATTGTGTAAATATTTGAAAGTATTTTTTGCAAAACAAGTAGCAAAATGGTTTCATACTACAATCCAATGACTTATTCCCAGAAACATAATCCAACTACTTTGAATTATCCGCCTGCACAACCATGGCAGTGGACGGCAAATTATTCTACGTCAGCAAATCATCAACTACTGAACGAAATGGAATCATCACATAACCATCATCAAGTATACTATAATACACATCATATGTTTCATCCAACTGGTGGTTCTACCGCAGAGTGGCATTCTCCATTATCGACAACTGACAACTTATTACAAAGTACAAATGTGCAACAACTTATTAATGAATCAAATGATGGCACTGTGATAGGCAACAGTGCTAGTTCTTGTCGAAGTACTAATTCTAGTGGTCCGTCTACAGTTGAGCTTGTTGGAATAAATGAATCTAGACGTAATGATCTTCATATCACCGATGGGGTGCCATCTCCCACTTTAGTAACATCGGGGAGTAATGCAACCAGTCCCGATGTTTCCTTATCAACGAATTCAGTTCAAAATTCTTCAAATAATACTGTAACTGGTATAGTAAATTCCGCTTATAATAACCATACATCTCCTGTAAAGACACAGTATTACGAATGGATGAAAAAACCTTCGTATCCCACTCAACCGGCTCCTGGTGAGTATTTGACTCATAAAAATACATTTCATTTGAAATAACCTATGACCAATACATGCAATCTAATTAATTTATTGTGGAATTCATTTATAACAAATTTATATATTTAGCTTATCAATCACATTTTGCTATTGTTGCCGGAGCAAAGGTTTATTATTTCCCAATATTTTTGTTGTATACTCTCACAACATGTTGCTACAGGGTATAAAAGTTTAGTTCAGCTAATGGTTGTTTGTATCACCAAAAATTTGTACTGTTTGTCCGTTCGTCCGCCTTTGAAAGCTGCAACCCGAATAAAAATTAAAATATCTTGATACACGTATTTCTTGGTACTAGAATTTTGCTATTACAGACGAGAGGATTCGGAAGTTTGCCAATCCCACATATTAAGGCACAAAACAGTAATTTGATACAAAAAAACGTATGTATTCCCGCTTCTAGTAGGTTTAATGTTAACATTATACACTATAGCAATTCCTAAAAGTTTGAAATATTTCCAGATGTCGCTTAATAATAAATATGAATAACGAAAATTTCCCATGTGGCTGCATTTTAAACTGCAAAAATCCTCTTTTCTTTTTCAAAGATTTAGGTAGATGACATCTTTCCCTATAAATAATTAATGTACCTACATGTACCATATTATTATTAGTGTTTCGAATATACATACCATAGAATAAAGCACAGTAATGAAACCGTTGGTCTATGATAAGATACAAAATATGATAGGAATGCAATCACTACTTTGCTTAATAGTAAATGTTTAATTCATGTGCAAGATTTTTTGTTTTAAATATTTCGTGACATTAAAATCTTACGAATTGCAGAAGAATAAATAGTGTGGCATCCAAATTTTTCATACTCCTTCCTTATTAAGCAGTTATTGTTTTAATTTATATCCCCTTTAAATTTCTCTTATAATATTTATTTTATGAATTTAAAGGTTATTTCGGCACAGCGATTTTTAAATACTGTTTTTATTCGAAACTTACAACTTCTTCATTAATTCAATTAATTGTACCTATAATTTATATCCATAACATAATAAGTAAATTAGAGAGTCCGTTAATGCACACTTCCTTTAATATTCAGAACTTTTACTATAATTTCAATGACTCAAAATACTGAATATGATACTAAAATTACGCGATCACTATGTTACTGCTTTATACATAAGTAAATTCTTTGACAAAAGGTTTTCACACACAGATGGCACAGCAGAGATATGGCGAATAAAAAACATCTTATTTGTTGACATTAAGCGCAATCTTTATAATACAAGTATTACATTTGAAAACATGTTCGCTATGAATTTTGTAGGTGAGATAGTTAGATTTCACGTAATAAGTTCCAGTACTCAAAACTTAGACTAAGTTTCCGAAAGATTGAGTTTAAATTGACAACTGAAATAGCATATTTGTTCATTGTGGATAAGGGTTTTACTATTCTAACTGAAACGGTAATATCTGTGAGCCTATAGATTTATTGTCTTACTGCTTGGCTCGGCTCTTATGCTAAGAAGATCTTAAGCTTTGACTTTATTGTGAATATGAAGATTAAAATTAGTCTTAATAAGTTTTAACTGTAGATGTCTCTCCATACTTCGATATCTTGTACCGCATTACAGTTCTGTAACAAGATTTTTGGGTTTTGTTTCCCTAACAACATTTTGTAGACGTACAATACTAAGCTCCTCGAACGACAGGTTTTATCAGAATTTTCCTAAGTTATTGCTCACACGGATGAACGTACAAACCTCAACCTGGCCATATATTTATGTAATATATAAATATGTAACTAGTAATATATTCGAAAAGTTGTAGGTGTTACAAAAAACATTTATCGACTAGACAGATGGCGGCTTTAAATCCTATTAACTGCATTAATTAGAATTAATTCAGGAGTTACTACAGCTAACTCCGTTGTTAAATGCAAACACAACTCTCAAAATTGTAGAGGGTTAGTGGCATTTTCATTGGCAACATTGTAAAAAATTGACAACTTTAGTCCATAGTTAATGTAAAATAAACACTGACATTAGTTGAAATTGTAAAAAAGAAAAGAAATAAAAATTAGGTAACTTTACTAATTAGTGTAGTTACCTTAAATCAAAATTATTATATTTATTTTAATTTAAGATTGCGTTAAGAACGAAGCGAAGAAATACTTTCCACGATGAAATAGAGCTGTTTAAAATTTCTTAAAATCTCAATCAGATGTTTACTAACTCACTTTGCTGCTGTCTTTCACCTATAAAATTTGGATATTAAAGTGCGTAGTAAATCGAGATTAATTCTGCCGTCTGTAAAGGCTATTTGGTGAACAAAATCATAGGTGTTGGTAAATGCTTGTAGTTGTCAGCTATAAAAATGCAAGTTACTTTCGCAAAGAGCGAAACAGAAACGGAAAACTAGTAGAAATTAGCAAAACAAAAAAGAAACAAAGTGTTGAAAAAAATCAATAGAAAACTATTAAAAAGAAGAAAACCAAATGCGTCAGACACAAAAGTTATTACCCTTTAATATACATGTTTCAAGAGTATAAAAATTAAGAATTCAGGACAATTCACAGGACTCGACTTCTGCATTATTTCTGAAGTT
The DNA here is from genome assembly GCF_024586455.1 of Bactrocera neohumeralis. NCBI lineage: Eukaryota > Metazoa > Arthropoda > Insecta > Diptera > Tephritidae > Bactrocera > Bactrocera neohumeralis. The sequence continues at coordinate 18,695,351 of NW_026089623.1, read as the reverse complement.
TCGCATCAGTTGTTAATGCTTTTTAAAGGGTCGAAGCTATCAAACAATAAAGACTTATTAGGTATTTATATATAGAGCTTCTACGACCTTTTTGGTATTTAAATGCAAAACTAATCGATATACACATGATATTGAGTTATATACATATGCCAAAATGGTATATCTTCTTCCTTTTTGCTGCTTGGCGCCAGTTGGAGATTCCAAGCCAGGTCCTTCTCCACCAGGCATTTAATTCGCTAAACTATGCCAATGTCGTCGAATATCTCATACAGCTCATCGTTCGATCTGATGCGATATTTCCCGTTGCCAATGCACAAAGGACCATAAATCTTCCGCACAATCTTTCTCTCGAAAACTTGTAACGTCGACTTCTCAGATGTTGTTATCGTCCATACCTCTGCACCATATAGCGGTACAGGAATAACGTGTGACTTATAGAGTTTGGTTTTTGTTCGTCGAGAGAGGACTTTACTTCTCAATTGCCTACTTAGTCCGAAGTAGCACCTGTGGGCAAGTGATATTCAGCGTTGGTTTTCGAGGCTAACGTTGTTGTTGGTGTTGGTTCGAAGATAGATGGAATTATCTACGACTTCGAAGTTATGACTGCTAACAGTGATGTGAGTGCCTAGTCGCGTGTGCGACGCTGTTTGTTTGATGACAGGAGATATTTCGCCTTGCCCTCGTTCACTACCAGAACTATTTGCTTCGCTTTCTTATCCATTCTGGAGAAAGCAGAACTAACGGCGCGGTTGTTGAGACCAATAAAATCAATATCATAGGCATATGCCAGCGGTTGTACACTCTGTGCAGCTCCAATTATTTTCTCCAAGAGTAGATTGAAAAAGTCGCACGAAAAGGAGTCGCCTGGTCTGAAACCTGGTTTGGTAACGAACGACTCGAAGAGGTTCTTCCCTATCCTGACGGAGCTTTTGGTATTGCTCAACGTTAGTTTACACAGCCGTATTAGTTTTGCAGGGATACCTAATTTGGACATCGCGGCATAAAGGCAGCTCTTTTCGTGTTGTCAAGAGCAGGTTTGAAATCTTTTCCAAGATTTGAGGCATGGTGAATACCTGGTCAGTTGTGGATTTTCCAAGCCACACTTCAAACTTTCACACATCTCGATAGAACCTAATGTGCTTTAACTATTCAACAATTTAAAATAGAAAGTATAATTAGGAAAAGAGAATGAACCGATATACATATAGCTTATTATAGATTAAGTAAAAATATTAGATTTATAATGTTTATTTTTAAATATGTGTAATACTTAAAATAATTTAAGATGACATATTTTCTTAAAGATAATGTTGTTTAGCCTTGATAATGAACCAAATTGGTGCATACTTCGGCGTTGTCTTATACTCTTACTGTAGCAATTTGAGACTCTCTTACTTTTTCTCATGCCCAATATATTACATTGCGCTTTTTCATTGAGCTTATATGGCATTTATACCACTTTTATGATAAATATGTGATTTGTATTAGTAAGATTGACTTTTAGGCTAAACGTATTAAGCCCTTAAACGTTTCGGCCATTGATCAGTAACATATCGCACAGTTACTGCTGGTATTGACGACTCTGTTTGCTCAGGTGCATACGATTATAGGCTATTAGTTATATGGGGTCTAGTTTTCACTCGATTTTATGAATTTTAGGCACGAGGATGCACGGTTATTAGAAAACACGCTCCCTCAATTTCATTAAGATAACTCACATATTTGCCGATAGAAGCGGTATAAAATTAACGGGAAGTTCGAAAATCATTCATTAGCTTTATGGGGCCAGATTGCTCAAATTATCGCGAACAGGAGCTCCTCAGGGGGTGTATTTTTACCTCTCCTGTGGTCACTCGTAGCAAATCAGCTCCTGAGTAAATTTTAAGAAAATGCACCCAAACTGATAGCCTATGGAGATACATCGCAATAGCGTTATGAATAATCATACACCAATGGATAACATCGGTTAACCTAGAGCCAAATGCTGATAAAACAGATACGGTACTTTTACAATGAGGTAAAAGATCCTGCCTTGAAAAACCCCGAGGATCAATGGGGATGAGTCAACCACTACTACCAGTTATTTTGGATAGAAAACTGACGTGGAATCTCAATGTGGAAGAAAGGCCAGTGGTGCCTTCTGTGCATGTAAGAAAATGTTGCGGTCAACGTATAGGCCCCACAAGTTCTTATGCACTGGTGTTAGACAAGAGTAGTCAAGCCAATCTTACTTTACGGTGCTTTGGTATGGTACACCGATTTTATTAAAATCTCATACAGGAAATCGTCGGAGCGAATACTACGGCTCGTTGCTCTTTGCATAACAAGAAGAGGAATTAGATATCAAGTTTCTACTAAACTTCCCAAAAACCGTTGACGTCCTGAGCGACGTAAACTTCAGCTCGTGTTAATAAAAAACTTCCATCTGGCGTTACAAAGGACTTATAGGCGATAAAGTCAATATATCCTAACCTTACTTAACCTCTATGGGGCTAAAAGAATTATTGATCCGATTCAACCCATTACAGCATACTTTTATCAGAAGGCGACTCTTTCCGAATTGCAATAATATAACTCACAGAGTGTCCGATAAATTAGTAACAGGCATAGTTTTGTCCGAATATTTTAAAATTGTGTTGTATGAGAAGTAGGCGTCGTTTGATTGCACCTATTGTTCGAGATATGTGATTTCACCTCAATGTGGCCGGTACCACGCCCATTTTTAATTATTGATTTATCGCACTTTTAGTAGTATTTAACAAACATGTTATATGGCGCGAGCTTATAATCCGGTTTCATCTATTTTCACAGGGTAGGTAGGTCAGCCGAAAGGATATGCCTCCAATGAATTTGGTGAATATAGCTTGAATAGCTTATGAGATATGTACATTAAACTTATTAAAGAGTGGGGCCACGACAAATTTAAAAAATATTTCAATCATAAACTCGTTGTATTTAATAACAGCGTTGTACCTTATTATGTAGTTTAGTTATGGCACTTTATTGGTTTTCGATTAAGATCGTCTTGTGGGCGAAACAGTTTTCCGATTAAGCCTGTCTACGAACTCGTCCTTACATTTTGACCAGGACCCTAGTACCAAGTTGCATTAAAATATCTAAATTTTACTCAAGTTATAGTTTGCATGTAAGGATAGACGGAAGGACAGACAGGATTTCAACTCGTCTCATTATCCTATTAATTTATAGCTATATACATATATAACCCTATATCAACTCGTTTACTTTTAGATGATACAAACAATCGTTAGAAGAACAAAACTATGTAGCAAAATTTAGCAAGAGTATAAAAATAGAAAAATATAAGAACTCTTCTTCTTCTTAATTGGCGGAGATACCGCTTACGCGATTATAGCAGAGTTAAAAACAGCGCGCCAGTCGTTTCTTCCTTTCGCTACGTGGCGCCAATTTGATATTCCAAGCGAAGCCAGGTCCTTCTCTACTTGGTCCTTCCAACGGAGTGGAGGTCTTTCTCTTCCTCTGCTTCTCCTGGCGGGTACTGCGTCGAATACTTTCAGAGCTGGAGTGTTTTCGTCCATCCGGACAACATGACCTAGCCAGCGTAGCCGCAGTCTTTTAATTCGCTGAACTATGCCAATGTCGTCGTATATCTCGTACAGCTCATCGTTCCATCGAATGCGATATGCGCCATGGCCAACGCGCAAAGGACCATAAATCTTTGGCAGAACTTTTCTCTCGAAAACTCGCAACGTCGACTCTTCCGTTGTTGACATCGTCCAAGCCTCTGCACCATATAGCAAGACGTGAGTTATGAGTGACTTATAGAGTTTTGCTTTTGTTTGTCGAGAGAGGACTTTGCTTCTCAATTGCCTACTCAGTCCGAAGTAGCACCTATTGGCAAGAGCTGGACCCTCTTATTGAAGATGGTACCTTCTCTATTGAGTTCGGCAGCTCGAACTATTTTCTTCAGAAGCAGGTTGAAAAAGTCGCACGATAGGGAATCGCCTTGTCTGAAACCTCGTTTGGTATCGAACGGCTCGGAGAGGTCCTTCCCGATTCTGACGTATTCGTATTAGTTTTGCGGGGATACCAAATTCAGACATCGCGGCATAAAGGCAGCTCCTTTTCGTGCTGTCGAAAGCAGCTTCGAAATCGACGAAGAGGTGGTGTGTGTCGATTCTCCTTTCACGGGTCCTTTCCAAAGGGTCGATTGTTGATTTGCCAGGTCTAAAGCCACACTGATAAGGTTCAATCAGTTTGTTGACGGTGGGCTTTAATACGCTCGATAGATCCTTATACGCGATGTTTAGGAGACTTATATCACGGTAGTTGGCGCAGATTGTGGGATCCCTCTTTTTGTGGATTGGGCAGTGCACACTTAAATTCCAATCGTTATGCTTTCGTACGACCATATTTTACAAAGAAGCTGAAGCATGCTCCTTATCAGTTTTTCGCCGCCGTGTTTGAATAGCTTGGCCGGCAATCCATCGGCTCTGCCGCTTTGTTGTTCTTCAGGCGGGTAATTGCTATTCGAACTTCCTCATGGTCGGGCAATGGAACGTCTGCTCCATCGTCATGGATTGGGGAGTCGGGTTCGCCTTCTCCTGGTGTTGTGCGTTCACTGCCATTCAGCAGGCTGGAGAAGTGTTCCCTCCATAATTTAAGTATGCTCTGGGCATCGGTCACTAGATCACCTTTGGGGGTTCTACATGAGTATGCTCCGGCCTTGAAACCTTCTGTAAGCCGCCGCATTTTTTCGGAGAATTTTCGAGCATTACCCCTGTCGGCCAGTTTATCAAGATTTTCGTACTCACGCATTTCAGCCTCTTTCTTTTTCTGTCTGCAAATTCGTCTCGCTTCCCTTTCAACTCTCGGTATCTATCCCATCCCGCACGTGTTGTGATCGTTCGTAACGTTGCGAGGTAGGCAGCCTGTTTTCACTCCGCTGCGACACGGCACTCCTCGTCGTACCAGTTGTTCTTTTGCATTTTCCGAAAACCAATGGTTTCGGTTGCAGCTGTACGTAAGGAGTTTGAAATTCCGTCGCACAGTTTCCTTGTACCGAGTTGTTGACGAGCGCTCTCAGAGAGCTGGAGTGCCAGCCGAGTAGAAAATCGTTCTGCTGTCTGTTGTGATTGCAGCTTCTCGACGTCGAACCTCAGAGGCGTGTGCGAATCTTGGCTGCAACAAGATAGTGGTCAGAGTCGATGTTAGGACCTCGGAGCGCACGCACATCTAAAACTCTGGATACGTGTCTTCCGTCTATCACAACATGATCGATCTGGTTGGTAGTTTTTCGATATGAAGACAGCCAGGTAGCTTGATGAATCTTCTTATGCTGGAATCTAGTACTACAGATAACCATATTTCGGGCCCCGGCGAAGTCGATCAACCTCAACAAATTTGGGGATGTTTCCTCGTGGAGGATGAATTTACCGACCGTAGTGCCAAAGATACCTTCTTTGCCCACCCTGGCGTTAAAGTCGCCAACCACGATTTTGACATCGTCATAAGTGCGCTCCAAGCACTCATAAAAGGCATCTTTGGTCACATCGTCCTTCTCTTCCGTCGGGGCGTGGGCGCAAATCCGCGATGTGTTGAAGAACCTCGCTTTGATGCGGATTGTGGCTAGACGTTCATTCACCGCAGTCGATGATAGTACTCGGCGACGGAGTCTCTCTCCCACCACGAATCCCTAACCAAATATGCGCTCCTTTATATGTCCACTGTAGTAAATGACACAAGGACGTACTCGTCTCTGTACTTGTCCCGTCCATCGCATTTCTTGGAAGGCGGTGATGTCAGCCTTTATTTTTATGAGGACATCAACGAGCTGGGCAGCGACACCTTCCCGATCAAGGGACCGGAATGTCCGCATGCCCTCAATTCGTGGACCCTATTTCGTTTGCTATGGTCGTCACCAAAAAGGGGGTCTCTCATCCGAGGCTGTTGTTGCTTTTTCATTGGAGTGTTTTTTTTACCTGGCGGGTCCCAAACCCAGCGTACAACCCTATGCAGGGGATGTTTCGCCTTCTTTCTTTAGCTCGCCTTCAAACGGATGTTCTTAGGCTACACAGAGGATACTTGGTCAAAGACCGGAAGTAGTGAGCTGCTTGAGCCATATGTAAAAGAATCGTTCCTGGCCACTCGCAAGTGAATGGCGATCAGAGAACTTTCCTCACTTGCGTGAACTTCTACACATAACTCCATCCTTCTATAAGAACACAAATATTTATTTGATTACAAAAATTTAAAATGAAATACTTAAAGAATTTACCAAATGAAAAATTATAAAAATCTGTAACAAGAATGCTCCTAAGTTTGATTTGCAGAAAATCTTATAGCTATTATATAAATTAGTTATTGCTTACGGGGGTCTTTTGCCTGTGCTATCATGACAAATACCAATTTTTTTTTTGTTTTCAGGCGTTATTTGTTTTCATTCATATACCAAACCAGTTGAAATAAAGTTTTAGGGTTGAAACTTTTTGTTCGTTTTACTTGTTTTCATGACTAAACGATATATTCGTCCAGAATTCTCTCGCGCCAGTCGTTTCTTCTTTTCGCTACATGGCGCCAATTGGATATTCCAAGCGAATCCAGGTCCTTCTCTACTTGGTCCTTCCAGCGGAGTGGAGGTCTTCCTCTTCCTCTGCTTCCCCCGGCGGGTACTGCGTCGAATACTTTCAGAGCTGGAGTATTTTCGTCCGTCCGGACAACATGACCTAGCCAGCGTAGCCGCTGTCTTTTAAGTCGCTGAACTATGTCAATGTCGTCGTATAACTCGTACAGCTCATCGTTCCATCGAATGCGATATTCGCCGTGGCCAACGCGCAAAGGACCATAAATCTTTGGCAGAACCTTTCTATCGAAAACTCGTAACGTCGACTCATCGGTTGCTGTCATCGTCCAAGCCTCTGCACCACATAGCAGAACGGGAATAATGAGGGACTTTAAGAGTTTAGGTTTCAGTTCGTAGAGAGAGGACTTGATTCTCAATCGCCTACTTAGTCCGAAGTAGCATCTGTTGGCAAGAGTTTACTGCGTTCGATTTCCATGCTGACATTGTTCGTGGTGTTGATTCTGGTTCTCAGATAGACGAAATTATCTACGACTTTATGACTGTCAACAGTGACGTCCGAGCCAAATCGCTAGAGCGACGACTGTTTCTTTGATGACAGGAGATAGTCCGTTTTGCTCTCACTCACCACCAGACCCACTTTCTTTGCTTCCTTATCCAGTCTGGAGAAAGCAGAACTAAAGGCGCGGGTGTTGAGGCCAATGATGTCAATATAATCGGCATACGCCAGCAGCTGTACACTCCTATAAAAGATTGTACCTGCTCGATTAACACTAGAACTACCACACTTTTGTCGAAGCTATTTCTACCAAAACCAGTCAAAATGACTGGTCTTTAAAAAATACGTAATAGTAAAGTTTATATAATAGTTTATTTATTTGTTACAAGATTGGTTGCTTACAAAAGGAATTTTGTGATGAATATTCTTACATTTCATCACTTAAACAATAATAAGAATGATAAGTATAATAAAGAAAATATGATTCGGTTTAAAAAAATTAAAATAAATTCTCATATTAAATTTAAGTTAATTTTATACATAGTATAAGGTAAATTATTTGGTATATTTATAATTTGTCACATTTCCTACAAACATAGATTTTCTTTTGAGTGCCTTTTCCCTATACAAAATTTTTACAGATATTGCAAATGATGCTAGTTTTATTATTATTACAGTACCCAATTTGACACCATTTGCGTGAACAAGGTAAGGTCTTTGAAGTTGTAGGTACAATAGTTTCTCTTTATTCCATTCCTGGTTTAACATTTTTCTCGGTATTTTCAATGGCAAGTTCATCTGCTAATTGAAAAAGAAAATCTTTTCTGGATATCTTTTCACCTGTTGTTTCTCTATATAAGATCCAGGCATTTATGCCCGCTAAGTCTAAAATATTAAAAAATACTTGGAGTGGTCATCTTCTTGATCCTGATTTTACGCTATATTTCTTTGCCATTTGGTCTGTATTATCTACGCCAAACTTAGTTTTATTATAAAACTCAACTGTTTCAGGTAATAGCTTGTTACTTTTATGAACTCTGACGTATTTATGTTTCGAACTCAACATAAAAACTTTGTTTCGGCTTACTTTTGTAAGGACGCACCCACTTGATTTATACAGTAATGAAGAAAATCGAACCATAGTGTACTTCTTTGTTTTACAAATTTTAGGCATTTCCCTTTTGTTTCCGCGTATAGTGCCAACCAATGTTGTTTTTTTTGGCTAGCAATTTAGATGCCAGCGGTAAGCTTGTGAAAAAGTTGTCGGTTGTTATATTTCTTCCCTTCATAGTGAATGGTTCGATAAGTTGTAGCACAAGAGATTCACTTAGAGGCTGTGATCTTACTCCTGTCTCATCTTTTCCTAAATAAGGAAACCCATTCACAATATACTTAGTTTGAACATCAGATGCTAGCCAAAATTTTATCCCAAACTTGTCGGGTTTATTCGGCAAATATTGGGTGAATCTGCATCTGGCTTTTGTTGACAAGAGTTGTTCGTCTATTGTAATATTTTGTCCTGGTTTGTAGCATTGCATACAATTTTTGATGAATCTATCCCATACTGCTGATACTAAAGCAAATTTATCGTTTTGAAGACGTTGACTTCTCTCACTTTTTTATCAAAGCGAATAAACCTCAATATTTCCGTAAAACCATTTCTACTCATGGTGTTTGCAAAGAGGTTTGGTCCCCATTAATCGTTCCATAGATATGAAACTTTTAAATTTTTTGTTTCATATGCTCCCCGTCCATATGAAACTCCAATGAAAGCTTTCAATTTTGTTGCTGGTAGGTTCCATTTTTTACCCAAAACTCGAGATGCTTCTAATTCCGTGCAAGATCTTATATGTTCAAGCATACGATCGCCGATTACTAAAAAAATGCGCTACTTACTTGACCTTTCATAATATTTTTTTTTGCTTATCCTGTTTGACCGGATACTTCTTTGAAGATATTATGAAGTGCTAATCTTCCAGGATAAGACCCTTCTTGTATTTTTTCCCAATAAGTTCCGTCCGCAGCAATTTCGTTTTGATTATCTTGTCGTATGCTTTCATTTTCATCTTCAGAACTAGAACGCACTTGCATACATCTTCTTTTACGAGAATTCAAAATATTCACTGTCACTTTCTGAGGAAAAGGAAAAGTTTCAAAACCTCATTGTCACTATTTTCACTCTCAAAAATTTCTTCTTGGGTACCGCATACTTCATTTTAAATTTCTAGATCACAGTCATAGAGTTCAACATCTTCAATATCAAAGAATTCCGTTGCTATATCGTTCAGATTTTCCAAAATTTCAGATATTTTCAAACGTTTTGTCATTTAGGGCTTATAAAACTAAAATCACAAATAATGCTTACATAAAGATTATATATGTAATAATTTTCCTCACCTTATACTAATTAAAAACAAGAAAAAACGTTAACTTCGGCTGCACCGAAGCTAAAATACCCTTCACAGGTGCATTTCTTTTAGTAACTATGTGTTCAGTTTGTATGGAAGCTATATGCTATAGTAATCCGATCTGAACCATTTCTTCGGAGATTACATCGTTGCCTTAGAAAATAATCTGTACCAATTTAGTGAAGATACATACATTGTCAAATGTGAAAGTTTTCCATACAAGAACTTGATTCCGATCGTTCAGTTTGTATGGTAGCTATATGCTATAGTTAACCGATCTGAAAAATTTTTTCGGAGATTACATTGTTGCCTTAGAAAATAATCTGTACCAAATTTAGTGAAGATACATTATCAAATGTGAAAGTTTTCCTTACAAGAACTTGATTCCGATCGTTCAAATTGTATGGTGGCTATATGCTATAGTTAACCGATCTGAACAATTTATTCAGAGATTACATTGTTGCCTTAGAAAATAATCTGTACCAAATTTGGTGAAGATACATTGTCAAATGTGAAAGTTTTCCGTACAAGAACTAGATTCCGATCGTTCAGTTTATATGGCAGTATATGTTATAGTGGTCCGATATCAGCCGTTCCGACAAACGAGTAGCTTCTTGAAGAGAAAATGACATTTGCAAAATTTCAAAAGGATATCTTAAAAACTGAGGGACTAGTTCGTATATATACAGACGGACGGACGGACAGACAGACCGACGGACATGGTTAAATCGACTCAGCTCAACATACTGATCATTTATATATATACTTTATAGGGTCTCCGACGATTCTTTCTGGGTGTTACAAACATCGTGACAAACTTAATATACCCTGTTTAGGGTATAAAAATGCCGTTTATTATAAATTATAAGAACATATAACTATTCTATTATCATAAAACATTCAATGTCTCCACATCTAAATCAACGACTAAATATGTATATTTTCGAAAATGTTGGCATGAATGCATTAGGTTTTGCATTAGAATTACGACCGATCAAGGTTTTTCCTGATAATTATCATAACCATACTGAATGACACAAAATTCTAAGAAGTTCTAAAAAGTTCGAAGAGACACTTTGTAGTTATGCAAAACGAGCAATCTTGTTGATTCGTGATCGGTAAGCAAATCGCAGCATGATTTTACATTTCAACTGGAAGCAGTCATTTTGACTGGTGCTGGTATAAGTACTCATGATACGAAATTATTTTGTATTCGTTGAATAAGAGAAAAAATCTATTTATAATACTATTTCTTAAGTTATCGCTGGAAAAGTCGGAAATTGTTGAGAGAAAAAAAATGTAACATGAAAGTGAAATTTTAAAACAAAACTACCACACCAGTCAAAATGACGTCGATTCTCCTTTCACGGGTTCTTTCCAAAGGGTCGATTGTTGATTTGCCAGGTCTAAAGCCACACTGATAAGGTTCAATCAGTTTGTTGACGGTGGGCTTTAATACGCTCGATAGATCCTTATACGCGATGTTTAGGAGACTTATATCACGGTAGTTGGCGCAGATTGTGGGATCCCTCTTTTTGTGGATTGGGCAGTGCACACTTAAATTCCAATCGTTATGCTTTCGTACGACCATATTTTACAAAGAAGCTGAAGCATGCTCCTTATCAGTTTTTCGCCGCCGTGTTTGAATAGCTTGGCCGGCAATCCATCGGCCCTGCCGCTTTGTTGTTTTTCAGACTGGTAACTGCTATTCCAACTTCTTCATGGTCGGGCAATGGAACGTCTGCTCCATCGTCATCGATTGGGGAACCGGGATCGCCTTCCTCTGGCGTTGTACGTTCACTGCCATTCAGCTGGCTGGAGAAGTGTTCCCTCCATAATCTAAGTACGCTCTGGGCATCGGTGACTAGATCACCTTTGGGGGTTCTACAAGAATATGTTCCGGTCTTGAAACCTTCTGTAAGCCGCCGCATTTTTTCGTAGAATTTTCGTGCATTACCCCAGCTTATCAAGCTCTTCATACTCACGCATTTCAGCCTCTTTCTGTTTCTGTCCGCAAATACGTCTCGCTTCCCTTTTCAAACTCTCGGTATCTATCCCATCCCGCACGTGTTGTGGTCGATCGTAATGTTGCGAGGTAGGAAGTCTGTTTTCTCTCCGCTGCGAGACGGCACTTCTCGTCGTACCAGCTGTTCGTTTGCATTTGTGATTGCAGGTGCTCGACGTCGAACCTTCCTTGTATTTGTTGACGTTCGTTCTTTGCTCCTCATAGGCGTGTGCGAATCTTGGCTGCAACAAGGTAGTGGTTCGAGTCGAAGTTAGACCTCGGAGCGTACGCACGTCTAGAACACTGGAAACGTGTCTTCCGTCAATCACAGCATGATCGATCTGGTTGCTGGTATATCGATCCGGAGACAGTCAGGTAGCTTGATAAATTTTTCTACGCTGGAATCTAGTACTACAGATAACCATATTTTGCTCTTAGAAGACATCTTTGGTCACATCGTCCTTCTCTTCCGTCGGGACGTGGGCGCAAATCAGTGATATGTTGAAGAACCTCGCTTTGATGCGGATTGTGGCTAGATGTTCATCCACCGAAGTGAATGATAGTAGTCTGTCATTGGGGGCGCTTTTTACCCTGTGAAGGGGGTGTTTCGCCTTCTCACTTTAGCTCGCCTTCAAACGGATGTTTTTAGGCTACCCACAGGATACTTGGTCAAAGACCGGAAATCGTGAGCTGTTTGAGCCATATGTAAAATAATCGTTTCTGAGCATTCCCAACGCCTTCATGATCAGAAAGAAAGGCAACGGACATCAAGTTTTCGCTAATAGTAACAGATTGGCTTTCATATTCGGTCCACAGATTGATTATGTTCCGCAGCCGTCCGTCCAAATCGGTGCCATGAAATGGGCCGATGAACCGAATGGTATGTGCTGTGCTTCTGGAAAAGTCAATCTCCTCCATATGCAAGAGCGGCCACATGCAATCTAAAATTTATTGACAAATAATCACATATGTACGTTCTATGCATTTTTTTAAAAACATAAGTACCTAGGTACAATAACCATTTCAAAATACGTCGACTGGCGCAAAGGAAAAAAAGGAAAACAATTTTATGCCTACTTTTAAAATCGCAGATCAGATAGCGTTACGGTCAAACATAGATACAATGCTTTAATTAACGAACTACAAGCCGCACTGAATAGCAACAATATATTCATAAGAAGTTTTAAACAAAATTTAGATCGCAACTCTTCGGATAATTAAAAGTAAATTTTTCACTCCCACCGGCCATTACAAACACCACACCCGGGTAGATATAATGCTCCAGCTATAAACGAGGTAGCTTTCCTCTTGGATGAGGAAGAAAAAGGCCCAGAGATATAATGCTGCATGGTAGAGACGGCCCACTCAAAGGGGTATCTGAGTTACACCGATCATATGATCCTCTACAGCAGGGGTTCCCAAACTTATTTTGTCTACCGCCCACTTTGAGAATAAATATTTTTTTAGCGCCCCCATTTTTTCACTTATTTAAAAACCACTATAACTTCAAATTCATTATTCTAGCCTATATATGTATATTAACGGAGAATTCTAAACGAAACTTTTACTATAACCAGCAACTTGAAACCTAAGCGCAGTAGGTAACATACAACGGCGCTTAGGTCTCAAGTTAACTCTTACGGGCTCCACCTGCCAATAAAAATGATTATTGAAACGCAACTTTATAGTATTAAAACAGAGAATATTTTATTAAAAATAAAACTAAAATAATCCATCCATATATAAAAACTAATGTGAAGGATGAATCTGATGCTGTTTAATAATTTTGTTAATATCAGGTTCCAATTTACTCAAGAACAGTCGCAAGTCGCCACGTTCGGTAACAAGCAAATGATTTCTATTTTTAGTAAGCAGTGTTGTCACAGCACTAAATCCACGTTCACACAATTATGATGATGGGAATTTTATCAAGAATCGTTGAACGATTGAACACAATCCAGGGTACAATTGCGAGATTGTTTTTTGTAGCCAAAATTCTTGGTAACAATTTTTAAACTTGATTTTTATTTCCTCGTCTGTTGTCAATTCTATAAATTCTTCTTCCAGCTGAGGTGACATTGCTGTGTTGACATTTTAAAACGGATCCAACACCCATTCTGGTATTTCAATGTTCAAAATGTCCTGGTATCGTTCGGTGAAGTCAATGTGGAGGTTTTCCAAATGTTGGCAGTAGGCAAACAATTCGTCGTTACTGCATGATACTGATAAATTCGGAAAATTATGAAACTCACGTCTGCCCAGATTGTTTTTGTGTAGAAGCAGTTTGGCTGTGAAAGCAGCAACGACGTTTTTTGTTTTAATTAAATTTAGTTTATCGCCTTGCAGTTGGAGATTCATGTCGTTGAACAATTTATACAGGTCTGTCATGTAAGCTATATCATTCTTTGATGTTATGAGCTTGTCTTGAAATTCTGTATCTTTAATTTCCAAGCACTCTATAACAGAGTCAAACAGGTTGTAGAATCGAGTCAGACAATTGCCTCTTGATAGCCAACGAACTTCAGTACGAGTATGAAACAGCAAAAGGTTGAAATCCTTGTCATTAGTAACACAAAGCTGATGAAATAATCTATCATTCAAAGAGCTGTTGCGGATTTTATTGACTGCTTTGATGACATATTGCGGTGATTGAAATAGTTTTTCACTTAAGTTTCTAGCAACTTAATGTTGTCTATGAATAACGCAATGTACACCAAGGATATCTGGAATTTTATTTTTTAAGTACGCTATGAAGCCTTTATGGCACCCTGTCACAGCTGGAGCGCCACCGTAGCAACTGAAATAATATTTTTCAAAGGAATTTCTTTCTCATCGCAAAACTTTTCCAATATATTGAATATGGTTTCGCCTTTTGTATCGGTCTCTAAATTTCTATCAAATAATAGTTCTTCACATATTTTCTCATCTTTAATAAAACTCACGTAAGACAACAACAATGCTTCATTAGTTGGTAAAGTGGACTCATCCAGCTGAATTGAAAATTGACTTGATCTCAAGTGATCGTACAATGATTCTTCAATGTTTTCAGCCATTTCATCAATTTTTCGGATAATATCTGCGGCCGGTTTATGAAGCACAGTAGTTATTACTTCATTTATTGCTGGCAATATTAACTCTTCTCCGATGTTATGTGGTTTGCTTTTTTGAGCGATTAACAAAGAGATATTGTACGAAGCTCGAAGTCCGTCGTCATCTTGCTTAGCAGCCGCCGAAAATAGTTTTGCTACACTTGGCTGAGTATTATGCTTCTTCTCCAGGTCTTTAAAATATGCTACATTCTTGTCTCTCTTATCTGGATGCTTTTTATTCAAAAGATCTTGCAGTCTTGAAGGCTTCATTGCTTCATTCGAAAATGTTTTTAGACATAGAAGACACAAAGGCGAGGATGGGTTTGTGGGATTTTCAATGAATCCGAATTTAATGTATTCCGCACAGTATTGCCGTCAATTCTTTTCTACCTCCGACATTGTTTTGCTTTGAGAAATACGTTTAACTTCGCGAGTAGTGTAAAGGAGGCGTAAGTAATGCTCAACTATTGCGCGCAAAACCACAAATGAATATAAAATAAATATTACATTGTTTATATAGGAATGCTTAAGCACAATTATTATATAGTAGTCCAAAAATATGAATTCTTATTTTTCCCAGAAATACATTTGTAAGAAAGGATAAAGATCCTTTTTTTATTTTCCACATAAAAGATTTAAGGAGTTCAAAAGCTCAAAACGTGCGTTACATCAGCTACCTACCCGACGCCATTTCGCAAGTGATAAAATAAATTATTCAAGAGCTCAAAGCATTCGCTACATCAGCTCGAACCTACCTACCCTACACCTTTGCGCAAATGATTATATTAAGATAGCAAATGCCCACATACAGATTTAGCAAATTCCCAAGATGCGAACCTATGCAAGTGCCAATTTTCCAAATTCATCTGGATGAAATCGATGAAGTGTCCCACGAAGAAATACAACAGGCGGTGAAACGAATTAAGAGTGGCAAAGCACCCGGCCCGGACGGAATACCCAACTTCGTAACTAAGCGTATCATTCAAAGAAAGCCAACATTGTTCCAAAACGCATACACAAGCTGCTTGAAGGAAGGGATCTTTCCCAAATGTTGGAAGCGTCAACACCTCGTTCTTCTGCCCAAAGGTGATAAACCTCCAGAAGAACCCTCGTCATATCGGCCCTTATGTATGCTTGATACGGCTGGAAAAGTTTTCGAAACAATTATTTGTAAGCGGCTAGAGAAATATACTGAAGGAGACTCTGGGTTGAACCCAATGCAGTTCGGTTTCCGGAAAGGACGTAGCACAGTGGATACGATAAATGCGGTTACCAAAATAGCGGGAAAAGCACTGGAAGGGAGCAGATGGCGTTGGGGTGACAAACAGTACTGTGTTGTCATTACACTGGATATAAAAAACGCCTTCAACTCAGCGAACTGAAATCTAATTATTAGAGCTCTGGCAGAGTTAAAGGTCCCGGACTACCTTATCCGAATTGTGGCAAGTTACTTTGAAAACAGAGTATTATTGTACGAGACAGAATATGGACCTGAAACATACAAAGTAACAGGCGGCGTTCCGCAAGGGTCAGTCTTCGGCCCTGTACTCTGGAACGTGATGTACAACGGAATCCTGAGAGTCGCGGTGCCTGAGGCGGTAAAAATAGTAGGATACGCGGACGACATTGCGGTCGTAGTAGTAGCGAAAACCCTAGACGAAGCGAGAAACAAGTGTACTGAAAGCATTAACAATATTAAAAAATGGCTCGAGACAGCTGGCTTACAGCTAGCTGCACTCAAAACAGAGGTGGTTTTAATGAGCAGCCGAAAAACAGTGGAATCAATGGAGTTATGTATTGATGGGCACACCATAAAGTCAAGCCCACATCTCAAATATCTTGGAGTAATCCTAGATCACAGACTCTCATTCAAGCAGCACCTAATGGCCACACACATCAAAGCGGCGAGATCTGTGTCGGCAATAGCAAGAATAATGCCCGCGAGGCCCCAAACAACTAGTCAGAAAGTTGCTGACAAGCGTCAGTAGCTCCATCATTCTGTACGCGGCGCCAATTTGGATATCTGCTATTAGACATAGCTCGTATATGAGAGGAGTTGCTTCGGTACACAGACTGGCGTCACTGAGAACTTGCTGTGCATTCAGAACAATATCGGATGATGAAATCCATGTTATATCGGGAAGACTCCCCTTAGACATAGCAGCTGAGCGTTGCTCATCAGTCCGAGATATGAGGGCTAACATATCACCCAACCAATATAGACAAGAACTGATAAAAATCGACGAGAAATGCCTCCGGAAATGGCAGGAGAGATGGAACAACTCAACGAAGGGAAGGTGGACCCACTCTCTGATACCCAATATTAGAGAATGGGTTACGCGGGATCATGGGGAGGTGAACTACTACCTTACGCACTTTCTATCTGGCCACGGCTGCTTCAGAAGCTATTTGCATAAATTCAAGCATGTGGAATCTCCTCTCTGCCTGCACTGCGAAAATTATATTGAAACAGCAGACCACGTTCTGGTGGAATGTGTCCGCTTCCAAAAGGAAAGGCAAATACTTTGCGATAAACTAGGAAAGCCCCTACCCATACGTTCAAGGGACGTAGTAAGTTTTATGCTAACTTCCCATCTAGCATGGGATATTGTATGTGGGATAATAGCGTATATTATGAAAAGGGTTCGA
This sequence comes from Bactrocera neohumeralis, assembly GCF_024586455.1. Lineage (NCBI taxonomy): Eukaryota > Metazoa > Arthropoda > Insecta > Diptera > Tephritidae > Bactrocera > Bactrocera neohumeralis. The sequence continues at coordinate 18,678,142 of NW_026089623.1, read as the reverse complement.
GAAGACGAAATCGCTGTAAGACCGAGAGTGCAGTCCCGAGATGCTGCAAACCTATGACACCATAAGAACATAAATATAAAGGAGCTGTTATATACATAAACAATACAACAACAAACCAAGATTTAGCAATACGTTTGACAGTTAGTATTCTATAAATTCTATCCTGTCGAGATGCCCCGTTATGAAACGGAGCGACCGATTGACATGATTTTCATTGTTTCTATATTCAATAAAATAGGACAGATATATGAACTACTCGGAGAGAAATATAGAACCGAGTTTGAGCAATCTTCTAATTCATATTAGTTGATGTTCACAAGTTGTTGTTGAGAGTCGAGAGCTCATGTAGTCGTTGTCTAAGAGAACTCCTAGCTAAATAAAATTACAAATAACCCCCAGGGGGCGTTATCGCCCACTTTGGGAAACACTGCTCTACAGTATCCCTTAATGTTTGTAATAGGAGAAGACAGTTATTATTTGACCATTCCTCAGCAAGGTACAGCGCGTAACAAAACAGAGACGTGCATGCAATTTTGTGCATTTAGGTAGATGGTTAGAGCTAATTGTTTCTATTCATTACATTACACATTATGTCAAATGAGCGTTTTTTCTGTGCAAAATTAATAACGATTACAAAATTATGCTATTCAAACCAAAACCTGTAAGTATTTCAGAAGCAGGAGTAACTGTATTATAAAAAGTGGAAATTAACCCTCTAACGACCAAAATTTAAAAATACTCCTTTTGCAGCCATTAATGAAAACAATACATTGTTTCATTTATTAATTTTATTTGTACTGAAACAATTAATTAATCACATAAATCTAATTCATTATGTAAATTTAAATTAAAAAGTTTCTCCTAGTTTCATTAATTTCATCATCTTGGTTGTTAAGTTGAAAATCTTCTATGGGTTCGCTGCAACATAATAGTTCAATGACTTCAGGAGGAAGTGTGATACGTTTCCTCTTTTGAATGCGTTTACTTAAAAAAAATGTGGAAATTAATGGATCTGATGTATCGATAACCCTATTAAATATGTCTAATAGGTTATTGGTGCGGTTGTTTCTACGAACGTGATGTAATCTATCAGCTTTGTATATTTGATGTCGCGATTCAGCAGCTTGTTCTCCAAAAAACCCCATGGGAAGTGCAGTATTTTCTATTATTTCTCTTGAATGTATTAGTACTTTATGGACTGTAGAAGTCATTGGCAGCCAGGGATATAGCTCCTGAAAACGCTTTGCTGTTTGAAAGCAATATATTTCAAATTTGCTTGCATTGATTTCAAACTCACAGGATAGACAAATCAAAATTATTTTGAAACGAAATATAAGGTATTCGTCAACATCAGTTATTTTAGAAAAAATAGTGTGTACAGTAAAAGCTCGACGAGCAGTGTTGCCGTCATTTGTGGAACCGGAGCCTCCTACTCTGGGCATATCTACGCGAAGTCCAAGCTTTTTCCAAAAATCGTTTTGAATGTCTACTTTTCTTTTTAAGACAGGTAACTTATCTTCTCCTCGTATCTGCCACTTTTGTATTTTGCATTTATAGCCTAAATGTAATAGAAATTCAAAAAATCCAATCCAACAATGAAGGGGGCTAATTCCAAATTTTAAGATTTCCTCTTTTGCATGAAATACTTCACTTTTGTAATCACACGTGTTCATAAAGTCCTTAGGTGTAGCACCACAAATGGAACAAGCCTGGTTTGATCTAGTCCCAGTTATAATGTTGAAAACTTTTCCACCAATTAGTGTTAAAAATAATTTAAAGAATACTTCCACAGATTTTCCATCACCAATCGATATTGTTAGGGGTTTCAAGGCATTAATCTCATTTTTTAATTCTAGGTGCTCCTTTAAAACCACTTCTTTTGTCCCTTTTATGTACTCCAGTTTAATGGGACGGACTGCGGTGTGCGGTTGTTCCAAATTGGTTTACCCGATGAGAGCAGTAACCTTAAGGGAATGACTGTTGTAGGCAATAGAGAGCTATCGCTGCTGTTTGACGAACCTGGCTCATTAAATGTTTGGTTAAATTGAGCTTGACCAGTGCTACGATCAAATCCGTAGCTTAATATCAATTCAGAGCTTACAAAATTTTTTCTTTCCGCTTCCATTACAGCTTGAAACACTTCTCTTTGCATATCAACAAGCCGCATGTTGTAAAATATTTCGCAACGGAACTTTGGCTAGGGTCTCACTTGCTTCTATACCCTCAGGTCGACATTTTAATTTTGCGGCTGTAATTTTGCTATAATGAGGATATATGTCGCTGATCCTTTTTTTGCTTCCATCGCGTATTGCATTATACTGCTCTTTTGAAAAATTATGCTCAAGAAGGAAAGCTAAAGCCTCATCCGCTGAATAAGGAATTGGCTTTTTGGGATCCTCCTTAACAAATTTCCGCATTTTTGATGGCCTTGTTGGACTTTCCATGCTTTCTTTCAGGACTGCAGGCAGATCAGTATCACCTTGTGTACGAGCTGATGTTGCTGCTGCACGAACTAGAAGATTAGTATCAGCTTTTTCAGCGGATAGGTCTGCGGCTTCTTTTCTTTTTCCGAAATTTGATTTGGATTCTGATTTTTAGAAATGTCATATAACACAAAATTTGTTTCAGTATTAAGCCACGCTTCATTTTGTTTTTTACAGGTATTTATGTTTCTGGGAGATTTTTCCCACTTTGTTGCCAATTTTACGCAAAAAAAATGTAATATTTGCGATATATGTTTCTCAATTTCATCCGAAAGTATATTAACTTCAATTTTTGCAACTACATATTTTAAAACAGCATCAAACTTTCCTTTTTTTTGTGCATTCTTTTTGCCACATATCAAACAAATCAGCTTTTTTTATGTAGAGGTTTCCTAAAAAAAATGATAATACTCGTTAAACGCAAAGAATAGCAGTTTAAACAAAATGCAAATAATTAATTATTTATTACTTTATTTATATTATCAATTTGAAAGGGGTCAAATGGGGTCAAAATTTTTAAAGGTTTACAGAAGTGAAAGTTTTAGATAAATTCAACAGTTTTAAGGTTATGTAGACTAATGAATTATTATCAAGAATAGTGACATACATATAAGCCAATGTTAATTAAATACATATGTATGTATATTCTTACTTGTAGCTTTATTTTCCATTTTCCACTAATTAATTATTATCAACACAATTCGATAAACACACTCTTAAAGATGACCAACCACTACTGAACTTGCAATCACATTTGTTGAAAGACTTGCATCGATTGACTTTGACGCACACGTGTGTAACGGTACTCTATATTTAGCACAAACAAAACAACAACAACAAAATTAAAACGGCACTTTGATTCTTATCACTTTTGCACAGAAAAAATGCTCATTTGACCTAATGTGCATTATTACAGAGATTTCTTTAGTTAATATATTATCGATATGATGGCAAAATGATATTAGAAAGATTGAATACATATGTCGTTATCAACAAAGACAAAGGGCTAGCCAATACATTCATCTTAGAGACGCCTTAAATCAAGATGCAAATGTAGACCCTTCAAATATCGATCAACGCGTAAACTTGCTATCTTCATTCACAGGTTTTCCACGTTATCTGCATGAAACATTTCAAGATGCGATGACTTATGTCCGAAATTATGGGAGACCAGACTTATTTGTCACTTTTTATTGACTTTGTAAATCACTTAAGGAATAGTACATACATAGATATGCTTCTTGTTTATAGTGTATAATCACATTATAATGTTTTGTGTAACAGTCATCAAATGTAATTGCAATAACGACGGCTAAAACCCAGTAATATGTGGAAGACAACACAAACTTGATACTTGCCGTTTAAATATTCGTAACCTATTATCAGGGTTCTCATTTACTACTCCGTAGCAGCAAAATTTCTAAAATTATTGCTATGCTATCGCTACCGCTCTCACTTTGTCGGGAGCCGCAGCATAGCCTTAGCATAACAATGTAAAGTATGTGCTCTACTCTGCTCCGAGTTTTGTTAGGTAAAAAACTATAGCTGGAGCGGGAGCAAAAATTTAAATTCTGCGCTATGCTCTGGCGTAGCGGTAGCAAAAAATTGGGAGCGGTAGCACAGCAGAACAAATGAAAATTTTCATGTGCTACAGCTCCCGCATGTGTTTGTTGTTTTTTTTTTCTTTTCTTTTTTGCTATTTTCTGTCATTTACAAGTATGGTGCAAGTTGGTATATAAAAGAAAGTCGTTTATAACTCAAGAACGGCTGAACCGATTTGGCTTAAAATTGGTGGGGAGGTAGCTTAGAAGCAGGGTAAGGACATAGGATACATTTTATCTCTTTATGCTAAAATTCAATACAACTCATAAATACAAAAATTATATTTCAAATCATAAGCATTTGTTCAAAATTTATGTAAGAATCATTTGAAAATTTTAGTAATTCAAAAATAGAAAGAAATAAGTAAAAATTTTCATATCCAAACATGCTTAGTATATGGGTTATACTGATTTTGCTCCTTAATCACGTAGTTTTCTTTTAAGACGAACCCGTCCGATATATTTAATATCACAACAAAAAATGGCATTGAAATTTTCATCGTCAAGGCACTGCGGATACTTTGCTAGATTATTGGTCAAGGACGCAAATGCATTCATAACAAACCAAACGGGATATCTAACATAAAGATATAGGCGAATAATTGGAGTGTTGATAAAAAGGTTTATTATAATTTTAGATATACAGAAATCTTTTCGATTCTTTGCAATATACATTGATGTATGTATATGCGTACAATTTCAAACTGATTCTTCCTAAAAAATGATAAAATTACTAAATATTGGGAATGGTAGAATAGAACTGCAAATGTGCAGTGCAATGGATTAAAACTGGTACTGGTAATCAGTAGATGAATATTAACCACGTGTATTCCAAAAGATAAAGGCGAGGTATCTAAACCCGATTTTTCCGCGAAATTCGCATTTTTTTGTATAACTGACAAGAGCTATAGCGTTTAAAGGCGCGATGCCATAAAATACCTCTGATCTGTGGGAATTTAAAAATAAAAATCAGGATTGTAGTGTATTTTCTATGGAAAAGTTTTACATGCCTTGGTCCAGTTCTTAATGTTAATATTAAGGGCTACAAATTTCAGGGAATCTTTTTTATGGTATTTCCAAGGAAATTTCCTGACGGGACTAAAAAAAATTAATAGTTCAAAAAAAAAAACACCCTAATGTATATAAAAAGGGGGAAAGTATATGTACATAGTTAAAATTAATTTCGAAAATTCATAGTAATTGAGTATTGTAATACATTTGGAATAGATGATGTTTTTGGTAATATAAAATTGGTAAATATTTTACATAATAAAAAAAAATTTATAATTTATTCAATTATTATCTAATTCAATTTATTAATATATTTCTTAAAATATTTGATTTTAGATTTATAAAGGCACTTGACGCAACAAGTGCCAAAATGATTTGCATAACATTGTTTTGTTTGAATTATTCAATTAATTCAAATATTATGCCAGAAAATAGCAAAAAAGAAAAAAAAAAAACAAAAAAACACATAGCGCAGAACTTAATTTTTTGCTCCCGCTCCAGCTATAGTTTTTTACCTAACAAAACTCGGAGCAGAGTAGAGCACATACTTTACATTGTTATGCTAAGGCTATGCTGCGGCTCCCGACAAAGTGAGAGCGGTAGCAAGAGTAAAATGAAATTTTTTCAGACGCTGCCTATTATGCTCTTATCTCAAATAATGCTTCAAACTTTTCTTGTTCAGTAACAGCTACCAGTATAACGCCTATACATATGTAAACACTAACAGCCCGCCCCGGCTTGTGGTGAAAGTCCAGAAGGATTTAATGAATTTAAAAGCTTCTGGGGACAATGGATTGCGATATTTGTCATGGTGTCTATCGATTTGTATTTTTTTATTTGTTCGGGAACTTTTTGAATAATCAGATCGTTTATTTCGTTGACACTATCATCCCAAGCAATGAAATTCCTTTTCGAGCAAATTCTCGATGTCGGTATACTGCATATATTAATATTTCTAAGCTATAGACTATTTGGCCTGGAGATCATCCAGAAGAATATTACCCAAATTTATGCAGTTGCTGTGGAAAATCACCATCAGTGATTCCATGAAGATAAGCTGTCATATTCGTAATTTCACATTTTCAATCAAAGTTCGTAAGAGGGGCGATATTAAGCATGCTTTGATGATATTTGCTCGCGTACGCATCCTTTAGAAGAGTTGCAGCAATTCCTGACGAAGCAACTGCTTTCACTATATTCCCTGGTTGTCTTATGTTAGCAAGTATTAAATTTGCAATAAGAAACAATCCATATATTAACTATATTGAACCTACATACTCCAATATTTAGTGTAGCGATCTCACTTCCATTTTCTGCGTCACGGCGACGATTAGCTGGATATCCGTCTTCTCCGGTTTGGGTATCTTTGACAAAACCTCTATGGTACTTTTTTGTACAAATACCGTTTTTCATACATGGTGCTGTTAAGTTATGCTCTTCGCATTGTCCGTGCACCATATTTTTAGTTACAATATCAAACAACATTTGATCGTTTTGTTGGTTGGGCAGTTCTGCAACTATGACACTTTCAATTTCCTCTGGCTTGATTTTTCTTTGTAGCCAAAACAGCAAATGATAGTGTGGTAAACCTCGATTCTGCAACTCCATAATTGCCATATAACATTTCACTTAGCAAAATATTCCGTCTTTTGTGAATAATTTTATGAATTTCTTCATATTTACATGAAATACTCTTGAAATGATGTCATGACGATTGAAAGGCTGCTGACCAGATAATAGTTCCACTTTAATTTCAGCCCACTCGGTGTTGAATACCGCTCATATGCTCATATGCAATACCAAATTCCTTCAGATGCCAATCGTTATCGATTGGGGATCATTTTCACCATCTCCTGGTGTTATGCTCTCACTGAAATTCAGTAGGATGAAGAAGCGTTCCCTCCTTAATTTTAGTATACTCACGGCATCAGTCACTAGATCTCCTATCTTTTATTCCATCTCGCACATGTGGTAATCGATTGTAACGTTGCGAGGTAGGCCGTCTGTTTTCTCGTGTTTTCGCGTGTACAAAAATTTTTTGATTGAAAGTTAGTTTTTTTGCGAAGTTATTTTACACTAAGTTCTTAGAGTGTAGCTACTATAGAAAACAAGTAAGAAAGGGCTAAGTCCGGGTGAAACAGAAGATTTTAATTTTTGCAACTTACTGGAGCAAAGCCAGGTAAATACATATAAGTTTGAATTAAATCAAAGTAGGTTTAATTTTAAATTATTTAGTTAGGTTTATTTAAAATTAATGAATTAGGTTTAGTTTAAATTAGATTTATTATTAATATTTTCGATGGTCTTTCAGGTTTGATGACCATAAAACGACTGTCCGCTCTCGTCGAGTCACGCGCTACCGTACCGTAATAATTTCTACGATTTTCTTCTTGAATAGCCGAAATGTTTTGTTTGACTGTTTGTCGTGCTTCGTTTCGATCTATCTCGAACGATTCTTTTAGCTTCCGTTTCCGTAATTTCGTCTCATTGTGGTAATTCCGAAAGTCTCATGTCACATCCTGTTAACAATTTGAATGGTGCTCTCTTTGTGTTTCTCGGAGGAGAGTTATTTATATATTGTTGGACTTTGCCAATAAATTTATAGCAATGTTCTGGATTATCTTTCAAAAGTATTGATAACATGGCTATTATTATATTATGCTCCACTTGGCATATGATTTTGTATGCAATAATCCTCAAAGGCGTGCGATGTAAATGCTGAACCTCTATCTGTAACTATTCTTGCTTCGTCAATCGATCGATAACTGCATCAGTGCCCGTATCGTTTGTGAGATAGACACACAAATTTCTGAAATGCATCCACAACTGCAAGTATATAACTATACTGTTTCGCGTAGCCGTGAGAGGACCAATATGATTTATATGAAACATCAACAAAGGCTTATCCTCTTTATCAATGGGTGCTAAAAAGCCATCTTTTTACCGCATTTCGAATTGACGACAATGCAGGCAATGAAACTGTTTACAATATCCGTAACTTTCTTTTCTAGTTGAGGAATGCAAAAATCCTTCTCTAAGCACTCCTTAGTTTTCTTCACTGAAAAATGACGTTGACGATCTGCAGTCTCAATTATCTCTTTCTCCATCTGTGGTGGCACCACAATCAGCTGTAAATCTTGGTCTTTATACTGAATATCGATATTGATGTACAAATCTTCGTAGCTGCTAAGAGCGTCCACATGTCTCATCTGTGTTCCTCGTCTGTGTTCAATAAGGTAATCATATTCCTGAAGATACATAGCCCATCGGGCTACACTTAAGGATACGTCTCTTTTTTGAAAAGTCATCGTAAAAGAGTTGTAGTCAGTGATCATTTTAAACTTTGACCCCATTACATATACGCGCTACTTCTTGAGCGCTTCGACTATAACTAGTACTTCCAGCTCATATGAATGATATTTCTGTTCTGCAGGTGTTGTTTTGTGGCTCATGAATTGAACTGGGTGAAACTGTTGATCTTCGGAGTTTTTTTGGAGAAGAATTGCTGCGTTGCGGTTAAATATTCCGAGAACTGGTGCCTGAATAAGAGCCGTCTTCAGTTGTTTGAACGAAATTAAGTGTTGGTCACTATTTTAAACTCTGCGTCTTTCTTCATTAAGTCTGATAAAGGTTTTGCGATTAATGCGACATTTTTAATAAAACGACGAAAATAAGACATTAAGCCTAAGAATCTCTGTAGCGCCTTCTTAGTTTGTGATAACGGAAGCTTTTCAACGGCTTTCGTTTTACCTTCACTCGGTCTAATGGTCCCATTTTCAATAATATAGCTTAATAATTCTATCTTTAAGGGGTTGGGTTGGTTGGTTTAAAGTTTTATAGGCAAAAAAAAAATATATGTATTTGTGCTTTTTTTTGCGGCAACATTAGTTATATAATTTTATTAAATTTAATGACATGTTATTGTACAACTTTTGAAGTATATTAGAAAAAATTTTCAATGGAAAATATTAATAAATAAGCCTGTGACGGTGAATCTCCAGAAGCGCCTTGAAAAACAGTGGTACATATAACTCGTTACCGGATCATCTGAAACAAAAAAATTTATATGCGTTTTAAAGGTAATGTATGTATTTCTCGTGGCAATCAGAAAGAGTTCTTTTTTTCTATTTTTTGCAGCACTTGGAAGTAAAAAGCGCGATTTAAGCTCAAAAAATCGCGGTTTATTTGTTAATAAAAAATAGAAAAAAATTTTCAAAAGGATCAGTTCAGTAGATTTCGACTTCTAACGTTCACGAACTTCAAAATTAACGTTTTCGGGAAAATCGACGGCCGGTCGTTTAAAACGCTGTAACTCCGTTAGATTGACTCAAAATTTGTACACAATATTCTCGACATCTTGGTTGTTTAGAAAAAAACTTCAAAAACAAATTTTTTAAAACCTTATTCGCTTTGTGCCATTTTTCTTCGATACTAGCAACTAGGACGTCTTATACCTTCATCTAACCACTGTGTGACTTGCTTATATATGATTTGTTGCTCCTCATAACATACCCTTCGTGGTGGTTGGAAAACCAGAACTTCGTCGGTAAGAATAATTTTCATATTCACGGGTGAACTATCGTTTTATTTGGTATATACTGATCTATCATTTGCTTCACCGCCTCTGCTGTCTCGTTCATTTATATCAACGTTAAAAAATAAATTTGAAAAAATATTAGTCATCAAATCATCATCGTTTGTTGAGTTATCTTTGACTCTCATTGTATCAATAATCAGCACAGACAACTTTTCTTTATATTCAACCCCATTTTCACGAACCGACATATCGAAATGTTTCAATATTAAATTACCCAGAATCACTTCGTAACTAATGTCATTTGTTGCTACTACTTGAAACGTCAGGTCAACAATACTCTGGTAAATTTTTACTTCTATATCAAAGCTTCCTATTGTTGATATTTTCGCTGCACCAATACCAAATAACTGCTTTTGTTCCGATGTTAGCTTTATATATCTGTTCAACCTATTAAATATGTCGCATCTTATTAAACACAAGTTACAATCAGTATCGATACGGGCGCTCACTTACATTACAAATCCGTATTTTTTTAAATGTTTAATTAAATCTTGCAAGTTCGTCAATAGAATTTACACGACTGTGTTCTCGCTCAGTGTCCCCACCTTTTATTACTTTACAATCAAAAGATCTATGTCCCATCTTCTGGCACTTAAAGCATTTGAATTGCTTCGACGAACAATCTCTAGCTATGTGCGAAGGTTCACCACATTTATAATATCTTTTATCGATTCTTAATGGTAACGAATTCTCCTGTTTTATTTTATCGTTTATATCTCCTTTCTTCAGATTTTCAACTTTTGGTTCCTTCTTGATTTTTTCGTAAGCTAACTATCTACTAACTGTTCTCTTAGTTCTGTCACAGTTTTGGCTTGGCAGAGAATAGTTTTACTATACTTAGATTCCGGAATGCCGTCTATAAAATACGCCAACAAATTTTCTTCATCCAGGTGAATTGATTTGTCTATCTCCATTAAAGCATATAGGTATTCACGATACGATTCACACTGTTTCTTCTGTCATATGCACATCGGCTGCTGATAACTTATTTCCGAATTCATTAGTTAGTGCTAATTTTAAAGAATTCCACTCGCGCAACCCGGTTTGACTACCAATATAAATTTTTAAAGCATGATTCTCATTATTAATGAGAATGAATTAGTTCACAGTTCTTCAGTTATCAATTTAAAAAACAAATATTTTCAAAATTTACTTCAATCGGATATTACATATGTTAGTATATTGCATTTAACAAAATTTCATTTCGTTTCTTTCAGTTATGTATATACATATGTATATTATACAAAAGAATTTTCCAATTACATTTTTCATATTCTTTGTCTTACTTTCTTTGTCTAACTAATTTCTACAATGAACTTCTTTACCTTAAACTTCGTGTTACACTCTTTGTTTATACCGCCTTTCGTGTTCTTACAAATTCACGTATGCTTTTGTTCAACTACTTTATCTTAACTTTCTCTTATTAGATTTTTCGTCTTTTCCGTCTTTAATTTATTTTCTTCTCTGTTTGGCTTTAGATTACTTTACCTCAACTTCTTCTTATTAGATTTTCCGTCTGCTCCGCCTTTAACTTATTTTCTTCTTCTTCGTTTGATTTTCTATCTTACTTTTCCTTCTTCTCGTCTTCAAATAGTTTTCTATTTTAATTCTTATTCTTCTGCTTCTTCACGTCTTCGAATAGTTTTCTATCCTAAGTCTCCTTCTTCAGTGTATATTCCTCTTCAGCAAAATTTCAAATTACAACGACTATGCTGTCGCTGTTGTTGCGGCTGACGTAAACTGCTCTCTTGGTCAATATGTTTCGACTAACAATAGCTGCGGCACTCTGCTACAGCTGCTACCTTCACATTCGCACTTATTCAAAGATTCGTAGTATAATATACATATGTGAGGATAGTATCGAGCGTCGATTGATGAGACACATTTTTGGTCGTCAGTCAATTTGTGCGGAACAAACCGTGCACACACCTTTCGTTAGCCCAAATGTTCAGTCAAAATGCAATAAATCGATGTTTTGGAGATGTTCAATTCCATTTTCATGAATTTCAATGATTATTTTTGATGAATTCACGCACCGTTTCGATGGAATTTCCGGTGATCACGGATTTTGATTGGCCCACATGTTGATCGCCATTTATGTCCTAACGACCACTTTGAAAACGTTGAAACCACTCGTGCACTCTGCTACGGGATAGGCAATCATTGCCGTAAACTTGTTTCATCAATTGAAACGTTTCGGTAAAAGTTTTACCAATTTCAAAACAAAATTTAATGTTGGCTCTTTGTTCGAAGCTCATTTTCGCACCGATAACATAAACATACTGACACTTAAAACGCAATAACTTCACTTCCAATCAATGAAATGCCATAAAATTCTCACTGGACAATCCATAAAGATAGCAAATTCTAACGCACCAGTCGACATATAGATGGCGCCACCGCGGGGCGCTAGATTCAAAAAGTTTACTTTGGAGCGCACCTTGTAATTGTTTCATGGCATCCTGGTAGGCGGAAAGGAATGTTTCACAGACGTTAACGCGACGCTGTTTCTGATATTTCAAAATGGTTTTCAGTAAACCTTACATTTCAATATTACAACAATGTCAGTGAGATCTCTGACTGTTCAGGATCACAAGACGAGTTTAATTCGGAGTGACAGCAAGATACATGGCTGAAATTTAGTACAACGAATTACAAGGAGCGTTTGAATAAACTTTTAGAAAGTGAGTGGTGCCTTTTAATGCATATATCCCCTAAACCATTCAGGCTTCAATAACCAAATTCGCTCAGGGCAAATTTGCTTGATATTCCGATCCACCCTATGAAAATGGGTAAATTGGGCTTATCCCCGCTCACTGACTATATAACGGCTTTGTTTAAAACTAATTAAAGTGTGATTAGTCTACAGCTAAACGTGTTAGAGGCATAATATTTTATAAACGAGATGGTACAAAATGTTGGCGCAAAAATAACCTTCCGATGGTTTTTGGCTGTAATTTTTTTTTAATGAAAAACTTTGATTCTGCTTGTGGATTATTTTTACTTGGTCTTTTAAGTTTTTTTACATCAAGTCGAGAATATAATATCTTGTAAATGGCCACCCCCACAGTTGATTGTCATTTGAACCCTTTTTATGGCATTTTTCAACACTTTGGCCAGAACTTCCGGCGATAAGTTCTCACATTCTTGACGGATATTGTCTTTAAGAGCTGCAAGAGTCTGAGGCTTGTTGACATAAATATTTGTTTCTAGTTCGTGGATTCAACAGGATAATGCGCCTGTATACACTGCTAGAGTTGTCCAGTCTTGAATTAAGTTTTTATTTTAAAATTAGTTATCATTCGCTTAAGCATAGCTCCTTATTTTGATCACAAAAACTATTGGTGGCTTCTATAAAATGTATTTGTTTGTAGATTTACAAGTTAATGTATTTAATATTTGAACATAATTCAAATATTACGCATCCTATTTTTCAAGCAGAGAATTAATAAAGTTATTCCACCTCCTTGATGAATTGGAAGATATGCATTTATTAATGGTAACTTCCTTTAGTTTGAAATCATTTTAGTGTTTTTATTTCCAAAAAATCGTAATCATAAAATATTAAAAAGAGTTGATTGACTAGCAGCTATAAATAATATTTTTAATATTCAAATTTTCTTGCAAGACAATAACAACTTTACCACTATTGTAATTTATTAGAAAATAACGCAAATATGATTACTTACATACATACATATACCTTTGCTCTGTGAACTTTTTTACTATTAACTAATTACACTACTCATCAAATCTGAAGGAAAAGTTTGCAAAATGATTGTAAACTAGTATTATTACCATAATATGCAACCAATTGTAACAGCGTTAGCTGAATGGTTTTTTTTTTTTTTTATAAAATAACTAGCTGACCCCGCAGCCGTTGTCCTGCGTGAAATTATGTGTTTTTAAAAGAAAAGAAAGTTGAATTTATATTGTGTTGAAAATCATTTATTTGCGATTTATCTACATTTTTTTCAATGCAGTTTGATAAAAAACAGGTTTTGGTTTCTGTTCTGGAGCCGGCGGAGTTCCGGCGCATGAAGATTGCGAAACATAATAATGACAGATCCAACTTTGAGACGCAAATAATGCTGCGGCGTACCAAGCCTCTCCAAAAAATTTAGAAATTCCACTGGGTAATTCACGATCGATCGATTCGTACGAGCACAAACATCCCGGAATTCGACTTTGAATTTTTCAGATTAAATCATTAACATCGTTATTTTTGGCAGCTAAAATTGCGCGTGTACCCAAGCTATCTCAGTTACGATAATTTGGCCAATGTTCGGATAAACATTCGTGAATTGACAAATCATCAAGCGAAATTTGCCGATTTCCAATTCTTAGCGAATACAATGTAAAATGTCATCGGCAATGCCATTTTTTTCATATCCCATAACTGGCGCGAATTTGAAGGCTGATATGTCGAAATGATCTTGATCTTGATCACTGTCCATCGTTTGTTTTCAGTGATTATCATTTTCCAGCAATTCAAGTTGCTGGCATGCTTCTCAAAAAGTTGCACACACTGTACCATTCACAATACGCAATGACTTAAATGAATTTGAACCGCGAGACGCACAACAGTCGGAAAAATTTCATGAATTGCAAAAGTAAATATCCTACTAAGCGCTTTATTGCAGTTCACGTATCGACAAATTTGATACTTGCTGATCTCATCTCGTTCAACGCCAATAATCGCCATGTTGCTTTCATTGATGACGTATTTGATCGAATTCACCAAACTGCAATAGTCAACATTGACATGAGTTTTGAATGTTAATTAGACAACAGTGGCGAATATGATACATGGGTGATGAATATGATCGATATTCACGCCTCTAAATTGAATGCTAAATGTTCTGCCATTGTCGTCTGGTGAGCGACGCCTATACAGTGGATATCCATCATTTCCAATTTGCGTTTCCGAAAGAAAAGCATGTTAGACATACCAACCGAAGTGGGATTGTGATGTCCGCAAGGTCCATGAACCACATTGGTTTTCACCACTTCGTATAATTCTGGATCTATCTCTGGATCAGGTATTTCCGCAGGTTGATGAAAATGATTTCATCAATTTGATTTGGTGTAACCACTATCCTCATCCAAAGAAGAATATGTTCGTGCGCAAACCTCTTTTTTGCTACTCAACAGAATACATCCAGCATCTGACAGCACCATATATGTATACCATATGTTGCTTCAAGATAAAGTTCATCAAACATCATAGCTGTTTTTTGAAAAGTTGTGCTGTGACGTCGTGACGATCGCTTGCTAACTGACCGCGATCCATAATTCCGCATGTATGTCATCGCATCTTGCCTTGCCTTGCCTTGGACTGCCATACGTTGATGGCATAAACAAGGCCGACCGATATTAGCGTGACCTCTTCGTGGCTTCGTAAAAATTTTCAATCTGTAATTGATCACTTTGTGTGAAATACACGTAAAGTTTTCACTAAATAATTTTCAATAATTTTTCTTTTGAATATCCGGAATAAAAAAGCAAGCAATCGAAATTGAACGATTAAAATAAATTGAAATACAAATCAAAATATTGAAAAACAAAACAAACAAAAATTGAAAAAAATTTTTATGGAAAAAAGTTACTTTTTGGATATATCAAATTTTCCTACTTTTCCTCATGAAAAGTATAAGGCATTTTTATTTCTAAACTCTCCCCGATCCATAACGAACAACCTCTGAAAATTTCATCAAGATTAGTGCAGCCGTTCTCTTAGCGTTACTATCAAACAAACATTACTTCGTTTGTATGGGAAAAAGAAAATGGCTGTTTTTAGGGGTTTTCCGGCAATTATTCGAATTTTTGCCGTAAAAGCCATCCTTGAACCCCAAAGAACATTTTAAAAAAGAATTGGCAAGATTTTTTCCAGGCGTTGTTGAGTTTTGCGCTTAGCAACACATTTTGCGATTTATTTTTATATCTAAAATTTTCCCTATTTTTTATTTTGCCGTATCCAGTAATGGGTTTATATTTTGTGATGTTATAGCAAAGCTTTTATTTATTTAGACATCAATTAACTGCATGAGCTAATAAGTATTTAAACTTACGAAGAGATCGTGCCACATGCTAAAAAAATTTTGTCTTTGACTTAAAGTACTAACCTTAACTTGAAAATTCAATATTTTCATTCAATATTTTTCAAGTTTATGGTGATACCTATGCTTTTTTGGTTACAAATATTAACTTTTTTCTATTTATTTTTAAATTAAGATTTTTTTCTGATTGGAAAATCATCATTATTGCAAACAATAACTTAATTAGTGTTACAGCAAATCTGTCCAGTTTCATCGTAACCACTCCAGGACAAATGATGCAACACGTCAGTATATTAATTATTTTATAAATATTAAGTAATTCAGCTAACGAATGTAAAATTACTACCACTACCCTTTATGAAGATTTTCGAAGAAAAAATGGTAGTTTAATTAGAAACAAATAAGAAAGGGATAACTTCGGGCGTAACCGAACATTTTATATCTTTGCAAGGGTCAAAGACGGGAAAATACTATCAGGCCTGGACAAACATTGACATTCAGCATTCATTATTCAACGAAATCCTGATTTTATTATGTTTTACTCGTATTTGGCTCAATTAGAATTAGACTAATTTCCCATATTTTCCGAACTAGACTACAGCATATCTAATTATATTAGTTATATGGGAGCTATAGAAAGTTTTCATCCGATTTTATCCATTTTGGCAAAAAGAAGAACAAGCCACTCACTGAATTTTATTAAGATAACTCAAATATTGGCAAATATTATACCGCAGTCAGACGGAAGTTCGAAAATATTTCTAGTAGGTGTATGGGGCTAACGGAGGTATTCGCCCGATTCAATCTATTCTTGACATAAATACATGTGTACCATTAACAGAAAAGGATCATCTCCGAATTTTAATAATATTGAACGATATTTTTGGTTAAAAGTCGGCCATTCGCACTGGGGTCCACAACTTCGATTTGGGTTTATCCCAATATATTTATTGGTGCTTGATTTATATTGTGAAAATTAAAGAATTCTATCGATTTTAAAATTGTGTTAATGGGAGGTAATAGGGGAGGTCCTTTAAGATAATAATGTAAATATAATATTACCTATCGAGTTTGGTTGAAATTGACAGAGTACTCCTTTCCTGTACTATTCCGGATGTAAAATTTAAAGCCTCAGACGCATTTAGTTATTCCATTCATGTGAAGATTAAAAATTGATTGCGGCCGGAATTTTTAAAAGCCTGTTCTGACGGATAAAGGGGCTTAATGAAAATTTAAGAATAAAAAACCTCATTGAAAGTAGTTCCAAAATGAAAGAAAAAATATTTGTTTGCAAACATGCATTTTTTGTTTATAAAAAACTTCGTAAAAATGAAAAGCACTTTGTTCGAAAAATATTGGTCAATGTGTGAAATATAGTATACTTCTCTGAGCCCCATATACTTCGAACTTCCTGGTGATTTTATGCTGGATATATCGGCCAATATTTGAGTTATCTCAATAAAAGTTTCAGAAAGTTTTTGACTGATAAAGGTATATCATTGTGCCTAAAATGAATAAAATTGGGCGAAAACTTCACTTTAGCCCCAAATGACATTTACCAGGATTTTTGAACATCCGGCTAATTTATAATAATAATGGTTTTTGGTTTTTCGAACAAATCTTATGTCGAATGTATATGTAGGTCAGTGTATAAGTTATATATGGCGTATGTATATATAAAATTGCTTCGATTTCGATCCTCCGGTTGACGGTTTACATCGTAAGGTATTTCCCTGGCTTTGATTCCAGCAAGTTGCAAGAGTATAAAATGTTCAGTTGCACCCGAACTTAAACCTTTCTTATTTGTTATTGAAAATAATTGGCCGGGACTAACTTAAAAAGTAAGTGTTGCAACTATAAAACTTACTTTTTAAAGCACAAATTAAGTAGTGCTTATCTCGAAAATAAAGAAGCATCAAAGGGTTTGAAATTGATCTGCAGATGCAGTTAATTGTTTACATTTGGCGTTAGGCGGGAGTTTTAGGGCTTGGGTTAACTAATATTCATGTTTATAATATACATATTTAAAACAAAAGTTGCAACTGAACGTTGAAGTTTAGCAATATTTCCTTATTTGCCTCGAACGTAAATTTTTTATTCTATTCTATATGTACATATGTTCCGAGTTTTCCATGATATCGTTTCTATCATATATTTACAATGTCATCACGAAAAGATATATACCAAAACAACGCTTAAAAATTATTCAATTTTGTTATCCAAATAATCGCCTTCAATTGTAAGTTTTCGTGCGCTTTGTCATTTTGTGGTCGTAATAATCGTCCACCTGTGTTTTGTATTCGTCAAACTGTTGAAAATTTCGAGCGTTCTAATGCCAAGAAGACAAATAACCGCCAGAAGTAATGAAAACATTCCTGTCTTTCCGGCAAGTGTTGCTGAAGACCACAATTTGTCGATTCCAGGACGTTCTCGAGAATTGGGACTATATCAAACCACAACCTGGCGGATGTTTAGAAAGCATTTGAGCTTGCTTCTGTATAAAATTTTTCTCACTGAAGAACTGAAGCCATTGGTTCACCGGTAACGTCATGTATTTTCTGATTTTGCTTTGGAGCAACTTGAAAATCAAAATTTTCTCTTTTTCGATGAGGCTCATAGCACAGCCAGTGAAAAACGTAGAATCGTGGCTCGTGTCAGCTGCCACGACCTATCTTATGGTCGCGCAATGTAACTGAACAGTGAAAAACGCTACTCCCTTCTCTCTTTGACGTGGGATGACGTGAGAATTCACCACATTTGGATTTTTGCCGTGGAAACGTGTCAGCTGCTTGCTCTCTCACAACGCAGGGTTGCCAATATCGATACACTGTAGTAATTATCAACTTTTATAATTCAATCTGTTCAATATGTTTGAAATTTTCATAAAATAACTCAAAATCAGAGTCGAATGCTATTATTTATAAATATGTTAACTATTTTTAAGATGTTAATCAAGTTCTTAATAAGAGAGAATAATCAATTAAATCTTGCTTCATAAAAATTATAAAATATTTTTTAAAACAGACTGTACACCGAAATATTAACGCAGCGTGCAAAAACATACCCAAATTTTAACGTTGAGGTATATATTAAACACAAAAATATTGTAGTACATACAAAAAAATTGGTAGTTATAAATGTGGCATTATATCATCTTAATTGTAAAGATGCCATTACAGAACAATTGCAATTCTGTGATATTTTTTCGATAAAGAGCATGGTACAAAAAAAATTGAATCCCTCATAAAATATATATATAATATTGAAAAGTTTAAAGTTTGTTATTATAATTTCATATATTATTAGTAAGTGGGATCGCGTTGCTGTGTCTATGGTATACATTAAACACTGTTATGACTTTATATAATTATATATTATATGCAATGATATAAACCAATAGAAACTTACCAGCCAATAGATTTTATGTGAATTTAATTAACAGAAATTGAATTAGTAATAAAAAATAAAGTTTTCTAAAAATATTGTGGAAAAAATTATCTTTGTATACCTTGTATGGTATATTAAGTTCGCAATCCCACGTTTCTTGGATACTCCGTCCGTCTGTCTCTCGGCTTCAATACTTCGGCTGGCTGTATTTTATGATTTGTCTAAAGCAAAAGATTGATTTATTTTAATGATTTTAATTCAAAATATAGTTAAAAAAACTTGATTTCCCATTTATTGTGTAAAAACACGTTAGCATCTATATTTGTGCTGCTTTGTGATATCTAATGAATCAAACTGAACGATGCGTTGTCTATATGCTAAAGCAGATATGTTGGCAAGCAATCAAATTTTTTTAAATAATTTACAAAAACATTTATGCATACTTGTATTACTTACTTTTTGTTCCAAACGTTTTTTTTAATTTTATGAATATTTTTAGAGAACTCTGATATAAAATATTGCAATTTTGTGATGCGACAATGACAAACATTTTGCATGGACAAAAGTGGAGCGCCGACATCAGCTATTTGAAGTGACGGAATTTATGTTAATTGCCTCCAGTAGAATCATATTGCTTAAGTATATCATTAAAAATACAAAATTTAGCGGAAATATCACATCTTGCTCTGGACGATTTTCTGGTTGCCTTCCACTGCTGCTACTTTTAGCAATCCAAGAGCATTTTCTGCTATTTTAGTCAACATTTTTCTTATAACCGCCATCCTAATATAAACACACGCGTATAAATTTGCTTTCCAACAGGTTCAACGTAATCTAATCTAATAATTTCACAACGTCCTTAAAGTGCCCTTGTGCACAACTGTTCATAAAAACGGTTTTATTAGTTTTCTGATATATACATGTGATTTCTTTTTACTTTAAGAAAAAAATTCTTTTCGGTAAATCCCACTGAAACTAAACCGGTTTTCTTGTTTGCGGTATGCACCTATACAACTTGGTTAAACGTTTTACACCCTCATTACAAATTTAACACTTTGATGTGGAATGTGGATTATGTATAATGTGTTAACGGCCTACAATGTAATTTTGTAAATGCATTCATGTGAGCTTGCAAAGATCAAATTTCCACAAAACAGGAATTGAATTTTGATTAGCTACTTGTAATAACATTTATTTTTTGTATTTTATAATATAAAAATAACATTCATTACTTGAATTCACATGGCTATGAAACGTAATAAAATTATTTTTATTGGAAAACTTCCAATACCACACTCGCGATGGATGACGAGATTTATAAAGTTATCTTGATGAAGATATTAATTATACTTTAACGAATTTAAAGTACATTATAATTGCATACACCTTTATCATCAGTTATCTGTTCCACTAAACACCACCTAACCTCTACAGTCGCTGGTTGTTCTCACCAATATACCGCCCATTCACAAAAACACTTTCAGCTTTTATTAAATAATAAAACTGATATGTGCATATGTGTATGATATAAAGAAAAACTCAGGAATATAGTCATTATACCTAAATGCTATGTATATAAAGATTACGTGGTGCGTTTTTGTATTGGGTAAATTCCTAAACTGATAAACCGCTTTTAGCAAAATTTAGCACACTGTATCCATTTTAATCCAACTTAAAATATATAATAATTTACATATATCTAATTATGTTCAATTTCAAAACTTTGCTTAAATGAAAAAGTATATTTTTAAGCAGATGTTGAAAATTCAAATGAAAATAATACTAATTCTTTATTTTTTCCCTTAACAAATTTATTTATTAAAAATTTTCAATACGTATATTAAGCCTTTATTTTGATTACAATGCCAGTAACAACGTTTTGTCTTTGCTCGTAAATTGTATTGAACAATTTATTACTATAGTATTTAATGTATACCATAGCCAAAGCAACGCGTTGTTGGATCTAATAGCTTGATTTAAAAAAATGGGTCATATACTTAAGTGGGTATATACTTAATTTCATTACGATATTTCCAGAAAATTGTCAATACTTTCGGTAAAGAAGCAGCAATTTTCACTGACATATATCGGCCGATTTCAATAAATTTGATATAACAGTTAACGTTTTTTAGTGATTTTCATTATACATTTGTATAGCGTCCACGCGCTGGCCACCATACAAGAGCTCCATATGTAAGTATAGGTCTTATGACAGCCGTATACATCCACATGATTATACTTGGTTTAAGGCCCCAATTCTTGTTGACTATTTTCTTACAAGTATAGTAGGCCATAAATGCTTTGTTTATTCTTTTTTCTATATTTATTTTCCAGGACAGTTTGGTGTCAATCTCCACCCCCAAGTATTTAGCTGTGGGGTATAGAGTGAGTGTTTTAGTACCGGAAGTTGAAACTGAGGTATTTTGGTTCTGCTAGTGAATAGCATCAATTCTGTTTTGTTCGGGTTAACTCCTAGACCATTGTTTTTAGCCCATAGGTTTAACCTACGAAGTGCTCTTTCCATAATCTCGCTGACTGTTGAAGGAAACATGCCTGAAACCAACAACACTATATCGTCTGCATACGCTACTGCTTTCACTCCTCCACCGTTTAGTTGGAGTAGTATTTCGTTCAGCGCTGCAACCCATAGAAGCGGAGAGAGGACCCCCCCCTTGAGGCGTTCCTCTACTCACATAGCTTGTTTGTGTTGCAGCGCCGTTTGAAGCTATAATCTTCCTATCCTCAAGCATCGATAGTATCCATCTGCACATAGTGTCGTTTATACCACCATGTGCCAGAGAATTAATTATCGCCTTTACTTCTATGTTGTTGAAGGCGCCCTCTATGTCTAGAAATGCAGCCATGGTGTATTGTTTGTGATGTAGTGATTTTTCAATTACACTTATCACCTCGTGAAGGGCGGTTTCGGTTGATCGGCCCTTCATGTACGCATGTTGGGACTTCGATAACTTCTCCGCCATTATTGTTCTTACGTGTAGATCTATTAGCCTTTCTAGTACCTTCAGCATAAAGGAGGTAAGGCTTATAGGTCTAAAATCTTTGGCATTCTCGTGTGTTCTTTTGCCTGGTTTTGGGAGGAACACAACTTTACTTCTTTTCCAACTTCTTGGGATGTAAGATAGTTGTATGCTAGCTTTATATATATTTTCTAGCCTTAGAACCATTGGTTCTACCAGTTTTTGCAGCATTATGGGTATAATCCCGTCAGGACCTGCCGCTTTGTATGGTGCAAAACTATTTATGGCGTATTTGATTTTTCTTTTGTCTACTATTTGGCTTCGATAGTCAGCTGCGTTCAGCGGTGGTTCTGGTTGAACCCTCGTTGAAGGTGTTTGCTGCCTCCCGGGGAAGTGCGTTGTGATTAGTACCTCCAGAGACTCTTTTGCCGAGGAGTTCCAATCACTTCCCTCCGCAGTATTAATATGATCTTTGGATAGCATTTTACTCAGCCTAGCGGCTTCTGTGCAACTTTCTATCGATGTGCAGAAAGATCGCCGTGAGTCCTTTTTAGCTTTCCTGACTGCTTTTTTGCATTCTTTCATACTGTCTTTATATGGCTGCCAGATTTTGGTTCTAAAACTCTCATTAAAAGCCTTCCTTAGTTGTGTTCTCAAATTCTTGAGTTCACTGTTCCACCAAGGAAGAGACTTTCTCTTTTTCAAAACTGTTAGCGGAGTAGATTTATTAAAAGTTGTGGTTAGGATTTTTTCCAACTTCTCTACTTCTGAATCTAATTCCTCAGGATTTCTGATGCTCTTATTGCCTCCCTTTTCAAGGCATTTTGTTGCTATACTGGTAAATTTTCCCCATGCCATTCTTCTAGGGTTCCGGTAAGTGAGAGGCGCACTGTACTTCTCGCGGATGCTGAAGAGTATCCAGGAGTGATCCGACATGGAAGGCTCATCGGATACCCTCCAGTTATCCATAACGAGACTGTCTGTGTCTGTTGATAGCGTGAGGTCAAGCACTTCCTCCCACCCCGGAAACCTATCCGAGCTTGGGAAAATAAAAGTTGGCTTATCGCCATTGTTGCAAATACTTAGATTACTATTCAAAATATACTGCAAGAGTGACTCACCTCTGGTGTTTATACTGGAGCTACCCCATACGGTGTGCCTTGCGTTTGCATCACACCCTATTAGGACATCCTCCTTCCTGTTCTCCTCTACTAGTCTGGTGAGCGGGGCCGGTGGTATGTCTTCGTCATGGGCCAAGTAGGCCAAAACCAAGAAGAAGGGCTTTTCCTTCTGTTCCACCTTTACCACTGTGATATCTGCTGTGCTGTAATTAGGACAAAGAAATGCATTTATACTTTTATTGATAAGAATGCATGCCCTAGGTTTACCTCTGTTCCGTGTGTAAAACAGGTTATGGTTGCTGCTGTTTAGCCCTTTAATGGTATCTTCATTGACCCAGGGCTCTTGTACTAGGCTGATGTCGATGCCTCCCTCGTTCACGAGGGTTGTTAGATTCGCTGTAGCACTCTTCGAGTGCTGCAGGTTTATCTGTACGCATCTTATGTTATTGGGCATCTCGGGTTTCTTCGATGCCCACATTCTTTAGCAACTGGCTGGCGTCGTCGACCTCTTCCGTGTCGTCTTCGTCAGCCGCTTTGTCGCCTTGGAATATTTTTAGTCTGGCTTTGCGGATTTCGAAGCTGATTTTGTAGTCAGTTTTCTTCAGAGCCTCAATGGACTCATCACAAATGGCCACTAGTATTGGCTTGCTTGCTTTATTCGGTTTTTCCTCCTTGATTAGCTGCCACTCATCTATACTAGGTATAGATTTGTTCTGCAGCTTAATGCACCGCAGGAGTTTTTCGCCTGGCTCCTCTAGAGGGGGTAACCAAATGCGAGCACGAGGTCTCTTCGGAATGTCCTTGGCGGGTATAAGCCTCAATTGGAGGCCTACAAAGGCGTTGCTAATTTTAGCAACACTACCCGTCAGGAAATCCAGCGAGGCCTGGTCCGCGCACTTGATGACCCTGTAGCCCCTGAGGGTCTCAGAAGAGTCAAACTCCGGGTGAGGACCCGCAGGATTGTCGAGTACATAGCTTAGCACCATACTCGACAATCTGACGTCGATCTCCACCCATCTCTCCTGCATTGTGCCACCTGCAGGCTATCTCTGGCAACATCGCAGAAATGCCTTGCCGTTGTCGTGCTGCTGTGTTCACCTTCGCTCCGCCTCGGTTTTTTGGGCTGAGTTCCGGGTACTTCTGTGATGGAGCGATTTCTCTTCTGAGAAGTGCTCTCTCGCTTGCTCTCTTCTTGAGGTTGTGATTGCTTCCTTTTCAGGTAGCCTTCATATTCCTCTACGATAGATTTGAGGCGCTTTGTTTCAGCCTCATCAACTGGGGTACCGGCTCCCTGGTCTTTGGCTATCTTCCCTAGTATGAAGACTGCCCTCTGGTACCGGTTTTTCCTCAGCTGATTCTGGGATTTCTTGCGCTTCTTTCTGTTTTCTCCTTTAGCCGCCAGTGCACTTTGGTTGGTGCTCATGGCAGCCTTGGAGGTGGACGTTTCCTCTCTTATATCAGGGGCTTTTACTGCTGTATCTACCGGTATACTTTGGTTGGTATGTCCGGTAGTACTCTTACTCGTCTCCTGGCTGGAGGCAAGTAGCTCGTCTTCTTCGTATTCCGTAATAGGATTCCGATAGTTCATCTCCTTAGTCGTTGCTGTTGTCGTCAATTTGGTTGTTGTAGTTGATGTTGTTGTTGAATTATTGTTTCCGTTCATATTTGGTCCCACGAGTAATCCGGAAAGGGTTGGTCACTCGTCCGCAGAGCCGGTATGCGGAGAGAAGGCTTTTATACCTCCGACCTCGCCCGGGCATCGGAGGGGACCGTTCGCGATCAGCTATTTATTACCCCCCCCTGACCATTCAGCCCTCGGCACGGGTACCTCGACACCTTGGCTTAGGGTGGTGTTGGTTCGGGTATCCTCATACTTCCACAATAGGAGATGGGCGTAAAACCTAGGGTTTATTCATCCATATCACTATTGTGGGAATTATGAAGTGTCCCTCTTAGTTCGTAAGATTAGAGTGCGTTTCCTTTGGGATGCACACTTTACTCTTACTTAAGCCCCTTCGCCACGACAAGGCGACCAACTTCAAAGGAGAGGACCATATCTTAGTTTTATATTAAAATTATTTGCTCATTGTTGACATAATTGTACAAAAAATTGACAAAACGTCGCTTACATCATTTTCTCGTGAATGGCCTATATATGATGTATATGCATACATTGATATACGTGTAAATTCTTACGTTGATACGTAAGAGTGGATCGTTCTTAATTTTTAATAATAAATTTATAGATTTTATTTACTTATAAATAGTTTCAAAAATAATATAATTTACATAATATATGTTGTCTTTGTTAAACAATATTCTCGGTTCAAGTCAAATAGATTTGATGGCTTTCGCACACTGCACTGGAGAAGAGTAGCGCTCTGAACAGAATCTTAGGGATATATTGTGATAATACGTGGCAACAGGACCGTTTTTCTGCAAGTCCAAATTCTTGGCTAATTCTACCCTAGGCATAGTGTAGCTAGTCTTGAAATCCTGCCCTGTGTGAGAATGATTAATGAAAATTTTCGATCCTTGCCAAAGCACTAAAGGAACGCTCATCCCTTGAAACAGAAACAGTAAACTGCAAAATATTCTCAAAGCGAAGAATTGGGAAAGTCTTTCTATACTATATTTTAAGTGTTGATGGCATTCAATAAGTTGTATGTAGTAAGACGAGTTTCAAAATTAGCATCGCACACATAACTTAGGTGAAATGCTTCTTTGAACAACTTATCAAATACATCAACAGAATAATTTTGTGCAAATTTTTTTGCAGCTGCCTTCAGTTCGGCTTCATATCATGGAAAAATTGAAGTGAGAACGGTTTGTTTTTAATTTTACTACTTTTTATTTGACGCACATAAATTTCAAATTCGCAAGAAAGCTTTCTATAGTTCTAATATGCTATATAGCGGCGATGGTGGCATTGATCTCTTGAAGAACTAAGTTTCTTACACTGATTGAAGAAAGATTTTAAACCATGTGAAGATCATCAAAACGTACTCAAATTTTCTCATATAAAGTATTTCGAAATTACATAAATTTCTCCACGAATTTCTGCAGTAAGGTTAAGTTTCTTAAGTTCTTTCAATGCGTTTATCGATGCGAGAAGATTTTTCGCAAGTGGCAGACCACTTTGTATTAGAAAGACAGTGAAGTGAATTGAGTTGTCTAGTACTACCGAAATATTGACAACAGCCAAATTCAGCGTGTGAGGACAACAGAGCAAAAGAACTGCATACTTTTTTTTGCGCTCCTTCAAATTTATAGTTCATATTATTGCCATTAGTAGTCTTGTTCACGGCAATCTTCCCAAAGAATGTTGTAATTTTACAATGTTTTTGCAAATGAAAGCGGCAATAGCTTTGTCGTTTTTTTTCGTGACATTCTACAAAAGCGTTTCTTTGCAGGTAATCCCAACGTTTAAATAATTATTCGAATGAAACACCTATAAAAAGCATGTATTCGAGCTCCTGGACCGTTATAGAGATAATAATGTAGAGGTGTTAAAGGACTATACCAGTGTGGCACTTTCAAAAAAAATTGTTTGTTATTTAATTTTTCGATAGTTTATATTTCCAAAAATATCCTGAGAAATCGGCAAGGTCGTATCTTGAACAGTTTTTGGATGGCAGCATTCTAAGGAGCGACCGCCGCAGGTATAATCATATATTAGTGAAACTTTAAACTTTCTCAAAGCGACATTTTTCAAAATTGCTGACATCATAATACATTTACTATACAACGACCTACAATCGCTAAATTTTTGGAAATACATCTGCGTTTCCTGAACGAGAATTTGACATAACCCATAAAAATTTCAAATGAGAAATGATTATTTTCTGTGCTGATTAAAGAAACTTTATTTTGCGTTGCTCAGTTATATATACTCGTAGATATATTTATTAACATATGTGACCTGGTCTACGAAAAGGGAGCTAACGTGCGAAAACTAGTTTTCTGGGAAAAATAAACAACTCGTTTCGTCAGTTTCTCGTTATCTCATTAATTGTTCTCCTTTCTTTGACACCTAAGCCCCCTTTCCGTAGACCAGGTCACATATAACGAAATGATAAGGTGTGCTTTTAATATTTTTTTTTATTATATTTATTTGGCTTGTATTCAGTAAGCCAAGTTTATGAACAGTGTAAAAGCTTATTAAAGTCACTTTAAGAAGATTCAAATCGAAAACGATATAGTGCACCCTTTTTAAATAAGGCTTTTGCGTGAGAATCAGCACCAGTTCTCCTTGTATGTACAAAACACATCAAGGTTTCCTCAGGAATTAAATTAAAATCATTTGTACCATTTTCATTGTCATTTAGGTATGTGATTCTAATATTTAGAGGAAAACTGTGAAGGTGAAGATAAAAATATTTACGAATCACGTACATTCGTATTAAATGTTGTAATAATTTAAGTATTAAAACAAATAATATGTGATATGAAAATCTATGTACATAATACACAAAAAAAAAAAATGTCTATATTCACAAAACTACCCCTATACCTATATCATTTTATGCAAACTTATGTACCCATTTTTCTTCAAACCAGTTTGATAAGAAAATTTTCAGAGATGTTGAATACTGCTATCTTGTTAACGTTCTTCGTTGCTCTAAATTTTTGAATAAACATATTTCAGTTGTATTTGTTATCTAAATAAAACTATATTTGCTCACGAGTTTTGGATTATGAACGCTGTTTCATATTTGTCGGGTTTTGTCTTTTGTTGATATGCATGACGGATTTAAAATAATAATAATAATAAAGAAGCAGATAAACGATATTCATTTATACAGTGGGTTTAAAAATTAACGTTTCCCATTGCACGATTAATTCGCTGAAAACTGTTTTTACATTTTTGCAAATTAAAACGTGTTCAATTACTATCACTGAGGAGTAAAATTCGGTCAATATTTTCGATCATTTCAAAATAATCGAGTGGGATAATAGGGCTGTACCATATACATGTATATAAATGATCAGGGTGATGAAACAAGTTGAAATTCGAGTGACTGTCTACCTGGGTTTTGTAAACTATAAGATGTTTTGATGAAACTTGTTATGCGCGTTTCTTCTTAAAAATTACTAAAACCGCGATAAATCAACAACTAAATATGTACGTCAGAGACATAAAATTGTACAATCGAGGTGAAATGAGAGGACTTTATACGGTATCAGAATCCGAAGACGGGCGCCCCCCACACCCCGTTTGACCGATTTCATCCAAGTTTGGTACCGACAATCCTCTGACATGTTTACGTTACAGTGTGAAAATGGGCGAACTCTAGCCACGTATACTTTCCATAAAACACAATTTTAAATTCTATCTGATTCTTTCCATTCGAGTGTAAAAATTAAGAGGAAATTGATATAACGGGATAAAACTTTGCTCAAATCATGCCTTTAGAGTATGCCACGATATGGCCAAAAATTGTCTAAATCCAACAAAAACTGTTGAAGCCTCTAGATACCAAATATTTGGACCCCAGTACCTGTAGTTGAAAATATTTCCTGATAGTAGTATGTCTGTGTGCTACAAATGGGTTTAATCGGGTCAATACTTCCCTTAGTATCTATATAACTAATATAAATATTTTTGAATTTCCTGGTGAGAGAGCGTAGTTTTCTTATAACAGTGTAATGCTTGTGCTTAGAATGAATAAAATCCTTGTGTACCTGTAAGGTACTTCGTTGTGTTTAAGCTTTGCAAGTTGCAAGAGTATAAAATGTTCAATTATACCCGAACTTAGCTATTCCTTACTTTTTGTTTATGTTGTTGTGCCTACATTAACGATATATATGGTAATAATTTTGTTTCAGTCACGTCCAATTTGTTTGTGACTGCCGTCACTTGTTTATGCTCTTGCAACATATTGCTACAGAGTATAATAGTTTTGTTCACTTAACGGTTGCACGTATCACCTAAGCCTAATCGGCATACAAGGTGCGCTCCAAAGAATCTTTTTGAATCTAGCGCCTTCTGGTGGCGCCATCTATGTATATGTCGACTGGTGCGTTAGAATCTGCTATCTTTATCGATTGTCCAGTGAGAAAATCAATCATTTCATTAATTGGAAGTGAAGTTATTGCGTTTTAAGTGTCAGTATGTTTGTGTTATTGATGCGAAAATAAGCTTCGAACAAAGAGCCCACATTAAATTTTGTTTCAAAATTGGTGAAACTTTTACCGAAACGTTTCGATTGATGAAACAAGTTTATGGCGATTATTGCCTATCCCGTAGCAGAGTGCACGAGTGGTTTCAACGTTTTCAAAGTGGTCGTCGGGACATAAATGCCGATCAACATGTGGGCCAATCTAAATCCGTGATCACCGGAAATTCCATCGAAACTGTGCGTGAATTGACCAAAAATCAGCCGAAATCATCATTGAAATTCATGAAAATGGAAATGAACATCTCCAAAACATCGATTTATCGCATTTTAATCGAACATTTGGGCTTACGAAAGGAAAACGTTATGCAGACGTAGAGGCCATTCAAAATGCTTGCACCGACATACTGGCGACCCTACCAGCCAACGAGCTAAAACACCCGTTCGACATGCTTTTGGACCGAGCAAAAAGCTATATTGAAGCGGAAGGATGTCGAGGCGAGTTGAAATCCAGACGACTCCCTGTCTGTTCATCCGTGCAAGCTCTAACTTGAGAAAAATTGAGTTATCTGGATGAAACTTGGCACACATGTTCCTTGGGAAAAATTTTGGGGTTCATAGATGAGGGTAATCAAATCACTGGCACGCCCAGAAACTGCCGTTAAAGACAACATACATAGTGTTATAACTAAGCACTTAAGTAAGCTATGGAACTGTAATTTGGTACAGGGGATTACTGATTGACAATACTAGGTCGAGTTCATTTCTCATATTTTTTCATGCTCACAGGAGACCACATTAAACGACAAATACTCTTATAATCGATTTCATTACTCTGTTTTACAACATATCGTTAGACTTCACATTCTAAGATTGGTTCTTTGTAAATTTTATAGTACTCATCGTAAAAAGATCACATAACACAGGCAGATTAGATAATATCAAAAAATTAGAATTAAAGAAACTTATGCAATTGTTTTTATTAAAATTTCACATACATAAGTTAATTTATTATTAATTTTTGATTCAAATCTAAAACTTGTGATACAAAGTACACAAGTAACAAAATGAAAAAGTGGAGCCAATATAAAATATTAGTGAGATACTAGGTAGAGAGATATCGAAGTATTTTTTAATGCTTAATTTCGGTGCGTGGAATGGTGGTTGATATTTCCGATCCATCAATGCTTTATACGATGTATCAATGTTCAAATTGGATTTTGTTATTTTAAGCAATAGTTGGCTAAATAATTATCGTACATACAGGATTTGTCCGTAAAGTAATAGGACTGAGTCCATTTATAAAAAATTATTGAACCAATCCTCACATTTCTTTAGAAATTTTCAAAATAGGCTCCTTCTGCGTCGATGCAGCGCCGCCAGCGTGATTTCTAAGGCGTCACTAATGGGATTCTCCGGAATAGCGTTGAATGCTGCTTGGATCCCCTCTGTCGTCTAAAACTGCTTAGCTTTCACTCGCCTTTTCAGGCAAGGAAACAAAAAGGTCCGTGGGTCCAGATCTGGGCTGTAGGGCGGCTGTGGAAGCGTTGGGATGCCGACATTAGTTAGGTAGCTGTTCACAAGGGCGGGGTGAGCTGGGGCGTTGTTGTGGTGCAACTTCGAATCGACTGCGATATCTTGTCGGACCCGATTGACCCTTAATTTGAGTCTCTTGAAGACTTCCACGTAAAACTTAGTCATGACGGGTTTTCCAGGAGAAACAAATTCATGGTGAACGATGCCTCTGATGTCAAAACAGACAATAAATCACCGTTTTCACTTTGGATTTGCTCATTCATCAGCGACCTCTTCTCGAACCTTAAAAAGATCTGGTGCCACCTAAACACACCATTTATTGCTAAAGCAACATCCGGGTAAGCATGCTAGAAAATATTAAACGTCTCTGTCGCACATTTACCGAATTTCACACAGAATTTAATCGCGTAACCCTGCTCTAATGAACACTGCATTTTCGGCTTGTACACTCACGGAAACACGTCGCAAAAAAATGTTTTAAATGTTTGTACTGCCTCTCCAGGCGCTCGGAGACAACTGACCAGGCTATCAGTTCTATTACTTTTCGGAAAAACCTTGTAATAATTACATATTTAAATACATATAAATTTTTAAATCAATTTCTTATTAATTTTGGTAAATCACATCATATCGCCTTTTCCACAGAAGGTACAGTAAAAATTGGCGGTTAAAGTACTACGAGCACTTCTTCAGATTTGGGGAGGTACGACCGTCGACTCCAGTTAGACAAGGATTTGACAATATTCCACATCTTGACCATTCTGGTAGAGATATTGCATGACTTGAGGTGTTCCACCTATTTCGTCCGCTTATGCTGATCTACCAGTTGTTGAATCTCCAAATTTAGATCTCTTATGAGGGGATCAATGCTATGACTCTCCAAAATTTGATAGTCAGTCATGCCGTCTAGTTTATCTCCGTGAGTTCCTTGTTGGCCACTAGACTGGAGTGGCGTCGCATTGCGCTAACTACAATTTCGTTGGCAGCATAGAGCAACATATCGTGTGGAACACTCCGTACGTGTCTTAACCCTCTCATACCCGAAATAAAATGAGCGATGCTAAAAAATATTTGAGTACAGATATGTTTTAATCGCGACCTTAATACGAACCGACCAAAAAGTCTTAGGTGTTCTATTTTGCGAGTTACAGGATGTTGCCTATAGGCAATGTCGTGTTTGACTGAGGTCAAACTTGAATTATTTTTTTTCCTATTTTTCTTTTATTCGAATCTCTTACCTGTATTGTATATTATAAAATTCACTTGCTATATAACATAACAACTGTTTTATTCAACACGAAGTTTGTAACACCCAGAAGGAAGCATCGGAGACCCTATAAAGTATATATATAAATGATCTGTCTGTCCGTCTGTCTGTATATATACGAACTTATTCCTCAGTTTTTAAGATATCGTTTTGAAATTTTGCAAACGTCATTTTCTCTTTAAGAAGCTGCTCATATGTCGGAACTGATATCGACTACTATAACATTAACACTATAACATATAGCTATCATTCAAACTGAACGATCGGAATCAAGTTTCTGTATGGAAAACTTTTGCATTTGACAATATATCTTCACAAAAGTTGGCACAGGTTATTTTCTAGAGCAACAATGTAATCTCCGAAGAAAAATTCAGATCGGCTTACTATAGCATATAGCTGCCATACAAATTGAACGATCGGAAAAAAGTTCTTGTATGAAAAACTTTTGCATTTGACAAGATATATTCACGAAATTTAGTACAAATTATTTTTTAAAGCAACAATGTAATCTCCGAATAAATTATTCATATCGGTTAACTATAGCATATAGCTGCCATATAAACTGAACGATCGGAATCAAGTTCTTGTATGGAAAACTTTTGCATTTGACAAGATATATTCACAAAATTTGGTATGGATTATTTTCTAAGGCAACAATGTAGTTTCCGAAGAAATTGTTTAGATCGGTTAACTAAAGCATATAACTGCCAGATAAACTGAACGATCGGAATCAAGGGCTTGTATGGAAAACTTTCGCATTTGACGTGGTATCTTCACGAAAGTTGACATGGATTACTCCGAAAAAATTGTTCAAATCGGATTACTATAGCATATAGCTTCCATATAAACTGAACGAATAGTTACTAAAAGAAATGCAGCTGTGAAGGGCATATTAGCTTCGGTGCAGCCGAAGTTAACATTTTTTCTTGTTTATTTTATTATTTTGTACAGGCTATTTAAAAAAAAAAAGAATGTGTAATCACGTGTAGACACAGAGACAGTAAGTTCACAATTGAACAATTTCAAGACTTTTTCGTTGATGCTTGGTATATGCATCGCAAAACTTTAGTCTACTGCACAAAAAAAACCGTTATCGAAAATAAAAAGAATAACGGGAGTTATGTATAACAGTACAATGCTGCCTATGGCTGAACAGGATGTCTCCAACCATAGGATATATTACATCTAACCGAGGTGGAATTATGGTGGAACCTTTGGGGCAAACAAACCAGAAAAATTCCTTTAGCCGCGGGTCAGGAAGATATGGAGCCATCCTGCTGCTAGGTGTTGCTGTAAAACTAATAAAAGTATTAACATACTACTTATCGATCTAAACAGGATTAGATCCTGGAAATAACAGCTATTGGCCGGAAAAAATCCCGGTCAATTTCAGTATAGTAGAATGTAAAAAATATTCTCTCCGAATTTCAGATTTACTAACATTTTCGGTAAAATGTCAGCTAGATATAATATAATAATTTGTATAAAACTTATTACAAATAAAAATTCGAGTTCGTAGATGGGCGTAATCGGACAATTGCTACGCTCACAAATCGCCATTAACTGAAAACCTACAAAGTGCCATAGCTAAGCACTTTATTAACATATAAAACTGTAATTTAACACAGGGGATCACAGCAGCAAGGGGCACCTGTAAATATAAATATTTTAAAAAGTAGGCTTGGCCCCGCCCTCTCATAGGTTTAATGTGCATATCTCCTAAACCACTTAAGCTACAACAACCAAACTCGCCCAGCACAAATATTACAAATATTATACTACTACCGATAATGTGAAAATGAATGAAATCGTATGAAAACCACGCTTACTCCCCATATAACGGTACTGTTCAAAACTACAAAAGCGGACTACAGAAACGTAAAAATTTGCCAAAGGGTTAGTATGATAAGGGTTTTTAGGGGCCGTGGTAAAAATTTGACGATGGGCGTGGCGCCGCCCACTTTTTGGTCAATCCCATATCTCGGGACCCAACTAACCGACTTCGACAAAATCGGCATTATTTTTATATTCCTATGTCACTCTGTGAAAATCCGTGAAATCGGACAATAAACACGCCTACGTTCCATGTAGCCCAATTTTAAATTCCACTTGATTCTTTTACTTTAGTACACAAATCAAGAAGCAATTAATATAACGGTATAAACTTTGCACGAATAATGCCTTAGTGTATGCTACCTTATGGCAATAAAACTGTTCAAGACCATAGGTACCGAATATGTGGACCTCAGTACCTATAGTTGACTTCTTATCGAAAATGTCGGTCAATGGCTGATATACATATATAGCTGGAATTAAGGGATAATCCTTCTCTCATAATGGTATTTCTGCATGCCAAAAATACCAATACTTCCCTTAGCCCCCATATACATAATATAAAGAATTTCGAACTTTCGGGTGACTTTGTACTGCATGTATCGCCCAATATGTGAGTTATCCCAATAAAAATAAGAGGGCGTGTTTTATTCATATGAGTGTATCTTTTTGTCTACAATACATAGATAAATTTGAGCGAAAATTTGGCCTAGCCCCTAAATAACTAATACCAAGATTTTCGAACATCCGGCTGACTTTACTGCTTAAAGTATTTCCCTGGTTATTATTCTTGCAAGTTGCAAAAGTATAAAATGTTCGGTTGCACCCGAACTTACTTGTTTCTGTTTACAAATTGTTTCTATGTATTTACCATATCAATACATAGTATAAAAGAAAGTCGATTTATCTGTCCCTATGTCCCTTTATATGCTTAAATCTTTAAAATTACGCAACGGATTTTGATGCGGCTTTTTAATAGATAGAGTGATTGAAGAGGAAGGTTTATCCACTAAATTGTGGAGATATACAGTTATTTTTGAGATTTATAATGTGATAAATAATTACATTTTTCCGCTTACATTGCAAATGCAGGCTACTAGATTTATCAAAATAATGTACTAAGTAGCGTTTGATAAGTTTGGGGTGCCAATGCCAGCTAACATTACCAACTCAAAAGAAACATCACACAATCAAAGGGATACTTTTACGAAATATAGCTCAAGATGAGCCATGGTTAAACAATGAAGGGAAATTGTTTTTCAGTGATACCCCAGCAGGTATAGGAAAACATTTTTAATCAATCCGCTTTTAAAAAA
Source organism: Bactrocera neohumeralis (assembly GCF_024586455.1). NCBI lineage: Eukaryota > Metazoa > Arthropoda > Insecta > Diptera > Tephritidae > Bactrocera > Bactrocera neohumeralis. The sequence goes on along the minus strand of NW_026089623.1, from coordinate 18,642,834 downwards.
AGTAAGATCTACGGGAAAAATTACGTTAGCTGTTGCGTCATTCGACATTGCCGCACCGATTTTGAAAGGGGGCCGAACCGCACACTCTACATTCAAGCTTCCGCTGAAAATCACCGCCCATGATAATAAAAGTATTTCTAAACAGAGCACTACAGGAAGATTGATGCGTGACTGCTCATTAATAGTTTGGGATGAAGCTACTATGTCAAGCAAGACGTCTGTGGAAGCACTGTGCGCGATTTGCGCAACAAAAATTTACCTATAAGTGGGTGTACAATTCTGCTCTTAGGAGATTTCCGTCAAGTCCTACCAGTTGTGACTCGAGGAACACGTGCTGACGAAATAAATGCTTCCCTAAAAAGATTCACCCTTTGCCCACATATCTATAGATTAGAGCTTAAATCTAATATGAGGGTTTCGTCAACTTTACGCAATAACAGACTACAAGTATATCCAGAGACGCTGTTAAAGGTTTCAATGGAGAGTTAACACAAAGTGATGATATTGAAATTGATAACATAAGTTATAATACAACATCTTGGTTTAAAGAATGAGCGATTCTTTCACCAACTAACAAACACAGCAAATAAGGTAAATAACTTGTTTTTTTACAAAAATTGATGTGCCAACCAAAATATTCAACTCGGTCGATACTACTCTCTATTTGGAAGAAGCTATTCGTTTTCCTACACAATTTCTAAACTCGTCTGGCCTCCCTCCTCACAAAATGGTGTTGAAAGTAGGTTATTTGCTGGTAAAATCACTGAAAACTTTCACAATATAGTGCACAATACTCACGGATGTGGTTCCGGAGAAAATGTATTGATTCTCCGAATCCCTCTGATACCATCAGATTTACCCTTCAAATTTAAACGTTTACAGTTTCCGGTAAAGAGATCTTTAAATCGTAATACATTTGTACTTTTGCACCTTGCGGGAATCAAGGCCAGGGAAATACTTTAAGGTTTAAAATGTCAACCAAAAGTTTGGAATCCAAGCAATTTTATATATCGGGTGATTTTTTAAGAGCTTGATAACTTTTTTTTTAAAAAAAAAACGCATAAAATTTGCAAAATCTCATCGGTTCTTTATTTGAAACGTTAGATTGGTTCATGACATTTACTTTTTGAAGATAATTTCATTTAAATGTTGACCGCGGCTGCGTCTTAGGTGGTCCATTCGGAAAGTCCAATCAAGAAATTTTCAGTGAATGGGCCCTAGAAAAGTTGGCAGAAAATCCCCTTTTTTATCGACAAATTTTGTTCAGCGATGAGGCTCATTTCTGGTTGAATGGCTACGTAAATAAGCAAAATTGCCGCATTTGGGGTGAAGAGCAACTAGAAGCCGTTCAAGAACTGCCCATGCATCCCGAAAAATGCACTGTTTGGTGTGGTTTGTACGCTGGTGGAATCATTGGACCGTATTTTTTCAAAGATGCTGTTGGACGCAACGTTACGGTGAATGGCGATCGCTATCGTTCGATGCTAACAAACTTTTTGTTGCCAAAAATGGAAGAACTGAACTTGGTTGACATGTGGTTTCAACAAGATGGCGCTACATGCCACACAGCTCGCGATTCTATGGCCATTTTGAGGGAAAACTTCGGAGAACAATTCATCTCAAGAAATGGACCCGTAAGTTGGCCACCAAGATCATGCGATTTAACGCCTTTAGACTATTTTTTGTGGGGCTACGTCAAGTCTAAAGTCTACAGAAATAAGCCAGCAACTATTCCAGCTTTGGAAGACAACATTTCCGAAGAAATTCGGGCTATTCCGGCCGAAATGCTCGAAAAAGTTGCCCAAAATTGGACTTTCCGAATGGACCACCTAAGACGCAGCCGCGGTCAACATTTAAATGAAATTATCTTCAAAAAGTAAATGTCATGAACCAATCTAACGTTTCAAATAAAGAACCGATGAGATTTTGCAAATTTTATGCGTTTTTTTTTTAAAAAAGTTATCAAGCTCTTAAAAAATCACCCGATATATGTACATATAACTCATACAATGACCGACATTCGGCATACGTGCTACGTAAAGTGAAAAAAAAATATTTTAACATTAAACTCATTTATTCAAACAAAAAAATATTTTATTAATTGTTAGCTGTTTCAAAACTTAATTGTAATCGTTTGATTTGAAACGGTATATCAGTTAAAATCATTCGTATATGCGGTATCAAAAACTCCTGCGTAAGATCGTAGCTTCAATCAAATTTGGCAAGAACTTTTTCACTGCTAACAGCAACAGGTTAATGAATGCAATGTTTCGGGTGGAGTTTTTAATGCTGGCAATCGCACTTTGTCATTAGCTTAACACATCCCGGGCGTTTCACCTTGAAAGTTAGCCGGACCACAATATGGACAAATCGCGTCCATCATTCCAATTTATCCGTACATACTATAATGAATATGACTGTTACAAGTATAACCACGACGTAATCGTGATCGCCGTATAAGATTCAGTACAGGTACAGGGTCAACAGATCTGTTTCGAGCAATACATTCACGCTGCGATGCATTTGCTTGTGCGCGTTCCTCTGCAGTCTGTGATCACCTTGGTAATGGCGCATCATTTGCATTACGCGCTCGCCGACCTATATCTGCTCGTCTGGCTCGTAGCATTTTTCATTCTATTGCATCTATCATAAAAATATTAAAACACTTGTATGTACACAATATGTTTATTTAAATAAAGAAACACACATGCATACATGTATTTCGATTCAACTGTTCAAAACTTGCCGTTGTTTGACAATTTAATTGAAATAAATCGTGTAACTTAGAAAAGTACACGCACACATATACATAAGTAGTATAAATCTGAACAATTTCAGACTCACCGTTTGTATGAATGCACTCAACAATTTGTTTAAAAATATAAACACAAAGCAATAATAATCGCTGACAATTTGCTTTAATCGAAGCAGGTCTGAAATTAAATGACCGCATGAAAGACATAATAACATAACAATTACATAACTTTATATATTATTACTTTACATTACTTTATATATACATATATATAGATATAGTATCTATATTGATTTCATTGGTTGCAAAAAGTGTTATAAATGAAGAACCCTTCGACCGATTTTGTGCAAACTCGTTCTTAGGATAGTATCGACGCTATTTTATCCAATAACTACTAACATGACACATACTAAAAAATGTTCCCTGTGTTTCATTATCAAAGCCAGGGAAATACTTTAAGGTGTAAAACCTCAACCAGAGGATCGGAATCCAAGTAATTTTATATATACATATACTACATACTATATAACCCATACAACGACATATTCGGCAGTAGGTTTGTTAGAAAAAGAAAACCATTATATGATATGTAATATATTGGAGTTGGGGTAGTATTGACCCGATTTTATCTATTAACTTTTATCATGCCACGTACTAAAAAAATGTTCCCTGGGTTTTATTAAGATACCTTAGATAAAATCGACAATCATTTGGAGTAAAGTCAGACGGATGTTCAAAAGCTAGGTCAATTCGCCCAATTTTATTCATTTTAGGCACAAATATGCACTGTTATATTTAAAACACACTTTAAAATTTTCATTAAGGTAACTATATTAGCCGATATATGCAACGTAAGATCACCCAGGAAATCGAAAATATTTATATTAGGTATATGGGGCTTAGGGAAGTATTGACCCGATTCAACACATGTTTGATACACAGAGATACTATTGTCCGGAAAGATACTCTCCCAATTTTAATTGTATATCACATACATTTACTGACATTTTCCTTCAAAAGTCAACTACAGATACGCCGCCTAGGGGCATGAAATGTTTTGATGGGATTTGTAAGCATTGGTCATAAGTTGGCAGACTTTAGAAGATTTATAAGTGCAAGTGTACATAGTGTATCGGTCTTGAGATACGTGCTGTCATCAATATATATTGATATCATCGGCGTACGCCAACAGTTGTACACTGTTATAGAAAATTATTCGAGCTGCAGAACCAAATAGGGAAGGTATTTAGTTCTGCAGCTCGAATTATATTCTCCAAGTGTAGATTGGAAAAGTCACATGAAAAGGAGTTGCATTGTATAAAACCTCGTTTGGTATCGACGAAGAGGTGGTGCGTGTCGATTCTCTTTTCACTTTTCCAAGATTTGGCGCATATTGAATATCTGGTCAGTTGTTGATTTTCAATGCCTAAGGCCACACTGATAAGGTCCAATCAGTTTGTTTATGGTGGACTTTAATCTTTCACACAGTACGCTTGATAGAACCTCGTAGGCGATGTTGAGAAGGCTTATCCCATGGCAGTTGGCTCAGATTGTAGGGTCTCCTTTTTTGTGGATTGAGATTCCCCATCTTCTGGTGTTATGCCATTCAGTACACTGGAAAAGTGTTCCCTCCATAATTTTAGTACGCTCTGGGCATCGGTTACTAGATCACCTCTGAAGGTTTCGCAAAAGTATGCTCCGGTCTTCAAATCTTCTGCTAATCGCCGCATTTTTTTGTAGAATTTTCGAGCATTATCCTTGTCAGCCAGCTTGTCAAGCTGTTCGAGCTATATCGCGCTTGTAGTAGTTTTCTACCGTACCGTTATATGCGGAGTGAACAGGGTTACATTTCGATTTCTAATTTCACACAGTCGGTAGGAGTTCTTATAATATTTGAGCTGGATAAATTGGTTTTTTTTAGCTTTAGTATTTTAAGTGATATGTACATTAAACTTATTAGAGGGCATTCCTGGTATACCTTTTTTTTGGCAAGTCTGCTTGTTATTTTTTGTGGAAAAAGGCAGAAAATTAACAAAATCTGCTCATCAATCCGGAGAATCCAAAACGCGCTATTCAGGTGTATTGGAGTGCAGAAGCAGCGACTTACAACCACTGACTAATTTGGATTGGAAGGTTTGTTATTTCTGCGATATCACTTTTTGTTGGACATAGAGGAAATATATAATTAAAAGCGGAGTATTCTCCTGATCTTCCTGTAAAAGCAGATAACGCCATAATAAAACCGCTTACCCCAGAAATAGTTCGCGGCCTCCACCAATTATGGTGTTTAGAGATGCCAACGGCAGTAATTATCAGCAACAATATGCTATTGCAAAATCGGAATCAAAAAACAATTTTACCATTCAACTTTTAAATAATGCAATATATATAGTAAATACTTTCTCCATAGGAGACTACAGACGCATATTAAAAGTAGAAATATATCTTGGTATAGCATTGAGAATAAGCAAACGCGGCCAATTAGCGTTATTGTAAAAAAATTGCACAATTCTTATGATCTGAAATCGTTTATTAATGACTTAGAAGGGCAAGGATTAAATGCACTGAGTGCTGTCAATCGTCTTCAATGGAAAACTAAAACTCCCCTCGAGATATTTTTGGTATCATTCGATCTCATGGAGAACATAAAAAAGATTTACGAAACCAAAACTATATTAAATTCAATTGTTTCTATTGAACCGGTAAAACTGCCTAAGATGATACCACAATGCAAACATTGCCAGTCATTTGGCCACACACAAAACTATTGTAGCAAACAATTAAAATGCGTTAAGTGCGCCGGTAAGCATAAAACATCTGAATGTTCGAAACCAGAGATGCAACAGCCTAAATGCTCTAACTGTGGCGAAGCATATCCAGCCAACTATCGAGGGGTCACAAAAAAGGTGATGATGGTCTAGCCCAAAAAGTAGAAGGTTCTGTAGACTTCAGAACAAAAAACAATGAACATCATAAAATAGAAGATCCTAAAATTACCGCTGAAACATCAAATTCACATTATATCCAAAAGATGTCTAAATCTATAAACATTCTTCTATGGAACTCAAATGGGTTAATCAAACATAAAAAAGAAATCGAAATCGTATTGAACTCGGAAAATGTTCACATACATATGTATGATATCAGAGACACATTTTACGTCACAAACCTATTTTAAAATTAAAAACTATGAAACTTACCATACAATTCATCCAAGCAATTGTGCCCGTGGCGGAAGCGCAATATTAATTAAAAATACGATTATACATTTAGAGGAAGAAAAGCTTTCAACTGATAAGTTTCAATCTACAACAGTGTCCACTCTCACTTATCTCTGTATACAGTCCTCCAAGGCGTCAAGTCCAATTTGAATAAATAATAAACAGACACAGGTATAGATTCATAATAGGTGGAGATTTCAACGCAAAGAACACGCACTGGGGTTCAAGGCTTACGACTACAAAGGGGAGAGAACTCTATAAAGCACTGCAGTCAACCGGAAGTTACTTATTCTCGGCGAACCTACCTTCCCATGGCCATTGGCCATCAGATTATTAAAAGATTCCAGACCTGATAGATTTTTTCATTGTCGGCAAAATATCCTGAAACTATTTGTCGTTCAATCAGGGTTCTGACCTTAACTCGGATCATTCTCCAACCTATTTAACCTATAGTGAAACCGTCATCCTTAAAGACAAAACAGCGGCCTTGTATAATAAACGTACAGATTAGGAATACTTTAGAACGATCATGGAATAATACGAAAGTAAATATGTCTTTATATTAAATACAGATCAGATCAATCTGAAATTTTATACTTTACAGCAAGTATGCAACACGCCGTTTGGGAGAGTCCACCGGAATTAGGGAAAAATGCCGAAAACTCTCAGTATTATATAATTAAATTAAAGAGAAAGCTACGACGTAAGTGGCATCAAACTCGTTGCCCAGCTGATAAATCTATTTAAATAAAGTTTCTAAAGATCTTAATCGGAAAATTAAGAGGTTTAAAAATGAAGTTTTCGCAAAATATCTTCGGTCCCTAAGGAATGGAAGAAATTCCGACTACCTCTCTGGAAAAACTGTAAAAGACTACAAACACCAGAAACTCAAATATGTCCCATTAAAATAAGTCCTGAGACGATTCAAAAAAGCAGAAGTATGTTCGGATTATTTAGCTAAAATATTCTCCCCATATGAAACACACGTAGATTATCCTACTGCTTCCAGTCAAGAAAGCGAAGAGATCTCATATTGCACGAGCAGTAAGCTAAGTGAGTAAATCAAAAATTTGAAAAACAAAAAATCCTCCGGCTACGACCCGATTACTGCCGAGGTCCTAAAATAGCTTCTTCAAATAAGTATAGCAAAAGTTACTAATATTGTTAACGCGGCTTTTCATCTCAAATACGTGCCAACTTATTGGAAAATTGTTGAAGTTATCAGGATTCCAGGAAAACCAGGATATGATTTATCTTCTTCAGGCCCACATCACTTCTACCGATAATATCGAAGCTTTTTGAAAAAATTCCCATAAAACGTATCATTAAAATCATAGAATGAAAAACTATATATCAGTTTGGGTTTCGAGCCAACCATTCTACGATTGATTAAATCCACAGGATTACGCACATTATTGAAAATGCCTTTAAGGAAAAAAATTCAGTTTTGCAGTGTTTTTGGATTTTGCAAAAGCGTCGATAAAGTTTGTCACAAAGAACTGCTTTCGAAACTGAAACTGATTTTACCGAAACAGCATTATGACATCATAAAATCGTTTTTATCAGACCGCTACTTACGCGTTAAACAAGGAGACAAATGTTCTATTTTTAGGGAAATAAAAGCGGAAGTTGCACAAGGTACTGTGTTGGGCCCTCTTCTTTCTTCTGCAATTACACAACAGCCACATTTGCAGATGATACCTCGTTGCTTGCTGTTGGTAGTAATGAATACGAGTCTACTGCTAATTTCCAAAAAGCTGTAAATAAAGTCTTACAACGGGCAAAGAAATGACAGAGAGAGATGCTAAGTCTGTACACATTGTTTTCACATACAGTAAGATACTGCCCTTACCAATTTTCATAGACCGTGCACGAATACCGTACTTTAATTCCGCCAAATACTTAGGAATGACGTTTGACTCTAACCAATCGTTAATGGATGAAAAATAAATGTAACCCATAAAATAAGTTACTTATATATAAACAAATACTCCAACCGATATGGAGCTATGGTGCACAACTCTGGGGATGTACTTACGCAAACAATAGGAAAGTCATCCACCAATTCCAAAGGACTAAGACTAATTGTCAAAGCGCCTTGGTATTGTAGATGTGCTGATATAGAGCGTGATCTAGGCGCAAACTCGGTTAACGCAGAAAATATTGCTACAGCATTGTAACCAAGAAGTAGCTATGTTAACTTCTAGAGATGGACCACTAAGACAACTCAAACGCCTTAAACCCAGCGATCTTTCAAATTAGCCAAAACTTTCATAGTAGTTTTGTAATTTTGTAATTATACGTCTAAATCATATTCAAGTATATTGTTAGTCCTTTCATTTACTTTAACTAGTTGCAATGTATAAACAAAATAAAAAAAACATTTTTTTGTACATACTAAAGGATCCGCTTGCCAAGTTTTATCAAGATATCTCAATTTTTATTCAAGTTGCAGCTTGCACGGACGGACGGATCGTTGCTTCAAATTTTCTCGCCATCCCATACTGGTCGATTTTATAGGCCAAAAATAAAAAAAATAATAGTTTGCAATTTACCACTGTTTGTATAAACCAATAAAACTAACGGTAAATACATTTTTGCTATATCCCAATCGTACGCGCTACCAAAAGTGAGAGAAGTGAGACAATAGAAACACGCGGACTCTGCAGTGAAAATAGCTTAATAATTATCTCTTATAATAAACCAAATCGCAATATAAAATCGTGTTTAATCGCCATAACTTGAAATGAATATTGAGAATAAAGGTATATGTTATATAAGAAAGTGGTTTTTATATAATAATATGTTGTTTTATTATTTTAAAAGAATCGATTTAATGTATACAAAAAGTTCTGATCCCTGTCTCGCTTTCAAATGAATCAAGTTTGTTCATATTAGTTAATGTTTTCTTAGTCTATGCTTTTCAGCTGCAACAGTTTGCACCTCTCTTTTTTATTCATGTTATTCTACCGGGCATGCGATTTTTTATATGTTATTTTTTTTTAATTTTTTGTACGTATGTGTATGTTGTTCGTGCATATTTTATTGTTTTTTATGTTTTTTTTCATCATACATATGCATATACATATTTCAGCTTGGGTTTTCATTTTATCATTTTCTCACTTTTATCAAATGTTTGTTTTATAAGGTAGAAGAGGGCACATTCGCCTTTTTTTTTGAATTGCTGTGGAAGTCAAACCAAAAAATTTTTTCTAGCAATGTTTACTTGGCTGTAAACCTACATTTTTGGGCTTCTTTTCCTTATCTTCCCTTACCAGTTGTTTTTAATTATTCTATATTTTTTTCAACACATTTTCGAACTTCCCAAATTGGTGAAACCGCCCCACCCATGGGGCAGATGCGCCAAGGGGATGGGGTACAAACGCCACGGTGTAAAAACATTTAATAACTGCTTCTTTATTGTTTCTTTGAATGTTATTGATTTATTTTCGCAGAGATTAACATTAGCTCTTATTGAAAAATTATAAATTATAGCTCTTGTCAACTTTACTTAACATTATATTCTGTTAAATCTGATTCAAATATATATGTTGCCGACGCTCGAGAAGTTCCAGGTAGATGGATGGGCTCAGGAAGCTTCAATACAATATCTGCTCTCGGTACAAACGTTACGTCTTTAACAATAGGTTGGAAAAGCACCCACAATTTCTTAAAAAATTGATTTCAAGAGAACTTTCGAACTTGCGTACTATGCGGCCAACGTAAAACTGATCTTGCGGACCTTCAAACCGCACAAGAATGTAATTATTCAAATCTAAACTCTCGGAGTCAAAGAACGATCCAATAGATTTATCGGTATCTGCAAAACTTGTAACTAAGGAATCATCATCTGATGATTCATCCGAGGATACTCGTTTTTTAAAAGTCAAGGACCTTCTGGTAGGTCTTCATGGCAGCACCTTCCCTGATTTAATTTTCTCCTTTTCTTCCTTGGAAGGTGTACATGTAAGAATTTTAGATGAACCTTTCCTTGAATTCGAAGAGTTAAAAGGTTTGATTATTCTAGGAATAGGGCGAACTTGCTATGGAGTTTTGCCAACAGATGGTATGGGTGAAGATTCGCAAGCAGTAGCAGGCTCAATTGAAACATTGTTTTGGTTTGTAACTAACTCTAATGCAAAGTCAATATCAGCAGTTTGATGTTCGACATCTACGCTAATGAAGTCTGCCTCAGGAATTGCTTGTCTGTTAAATGGACTTATTCCAGCTGTGGAAAAACCTTTGCATATGTTTTCAGAGACGAATGACTTTTGAAAGGAATTTTCGAAAGTTGAGGTATATCGCAAATCGTAATAGCTCGTCCAGGATTGGATAAAAGGAAATCACTATATGACGTGGCCAAATGTTTTTTAAATGGTCCAAATACCGATATGTCCAAGGGCTGTAACTTGTGCGACGAATGCGGTGGGAAGCTTATCATGTGGATGCCATTCTCCCTGCAAAACATTATAGCAGCTAAGCTGCAGTGCGAAACATGATTGTCCAAAAAAAGCAAAATCGGTCTTTCTAAGGAACATCGGGTGTTTTTTTGAACATGTTTCAGAACTTCACAGAAGCCGTCCGTTGACATCCAACCACTTTTAGCAGCAATACCTACGCAGCCGTTGGGACCATCATTAACAAAGTGATATTTTTACTTAACTCGCGGAAAAACGTATACTGGTGAAAGTGCATTTCCAGTAGCATTTATTATGCCCACCATGGTAACTAAAAACCTCTTTCCGCGGACGCCACCTGAGACACAGTACGCTTTCCTTTCGTCGAAATCACCTAGCAAAAAACCATTAGGTTAGGTTAAAGATGTATGTACAAATGCAAAAAGGTAAAGAAAACGTGCTAAAATACCTTTGGAGGAGGCATAACAGTTGTTATTCCTGTTTCATCAAGATTATTAATGTCGACAGGTGCAAACGAAAATTTACTATACAGAATGTGCACATTGTCAAAAAATGCCATAACAGCTGCTTTGGTAAAAGACATAGAACGCGCAAGGCTGGTGTTTTCAGGTTTTCTCAAACTTAAATCACTGTGTCGTTTCATGAAGCCTTGCATCCAATCAACTCCTGCTATTTTATTATTTGTCCAGGATAAAGGGATTTTAGTTTCATTCATTTCAGCATAATCAAAAACGAACTTCCGTGCAGCGCTGTACTTAAATTCATGTTGGAGGTTTGAACATACTTTGAAGTATTCTGCTATTTCATTTTCCATTTTTTTTTGAAAATATCTGCTTTAAGCTATATTTCAAAGAGAACAAAAATGTCTCATCGTCCGAGGATTGCCCGGAATCATCAAGTGCTTTAGCTCTTTCTTTATTTATCTTCGCTAGTCGGTCTCGTAACGTAGTGCGTTTCAAGCCATAGGTTCGCGCAGATTCACTTATATTGAATTTCTTTGAAAGAACATCCTTGATTGCAAGTTTAACTTTTTTCTCATCCAAATCACTTCGGTCTGTCTTTTTTTTTATAGTTTCGAACTATGGTGCTAATAACAACCTATGTGGAAAATGTAGATACAAGTACCAAAATGCGCTTATCAGTTTATAAAATATTTCCCACGTTTTAATATGTCTACTCATGTGCTCATTTTCCAGATGGGGTATGGTAAATTTATCCCATCATGGTACATATGCCTGTGGTGCATTTACCCCATGGGGCACATATGCCGGCGAAACAACCCCACCTGTAGCGTGGCGGATGTGCCCCAGGTGCAGGCATGCTTCAAAACTCTCTTTGTTTTTACACTCTCTAGCACTTTATCAAAACCTTTTTTGTATTTTTACTAAAGGCAATATAGTCGGTATCACACTTATGAAAATCTTTTACGGAACACCTTAATTGACAAAGTTATTACAAAATATTCGAACTTTAAAAACTTTCCACTGCAACACAAAAAACGGAATAAACGCGACTGTTTACGATCACTTGCAAACTTCAACTTCCAAAATAAGTTAAACAAGAGGTGGTCAGATGAAGCAAACATTATCGATAATTCAAATTCGATTGCTATACTGAGTTTAGAGATAACCGTGGGTGGCGAATGTGCCCCAGTGGCGAATGCTCCCCCTTCTACCCTACGTACTTTTATTTAGGCACATCATGTCGGTGTAAACTTTCACGACAATATATTTTTGAATTTTGGTGTTTAGAAAATGTGTGAAGCAGATTTAATAAGGCTTCAGCATCTACTTATTAGAAGCTTCGATAGCAAAAAACTTGATATTAACTTTTTACCCTGCTATAACGACATTTTAAAGAAAAAACAGTTATTCTGAGCAAATCAGATATTGAAGTTGAAATAAAAAATTATTGACTACATTGCGTAACAAATGTAATTAATGAACAGAATGAGTCCTCTAATTACCTTTTATCAATAGGAATATGTGGCTTAGATGGTAATTCTGGGCAGAGCGAATATAAGCAATAACAATAATTTATTTGTCACGACATACATATGTCCATGTGGAACTGATAATAAAATCGTAAAATGATGAAGAGCACAAACAAATTTGAAAAAAATGCAAACCTTCGTTCACCCGCTATTACCGTCCTGTTCAAATTCAATTTCAAAAGGAATCAGTTCACAATGCACTACATTTGCGCTAGATTCTGCAAAAGAATTAACTTCAAAATATTACTGGTATTATCTTCCTTCGTCAGTACGTAAAATTTTAATTCACGCTACCGATGTTATTCTATATGCACCAGTTTCAATTGGAGGGCTCTCAGAAGAATCTGATGAGTATAGCAATAAGGATGTTAAGATGTATCGTCTCCATCATACACGAGAGAACGAACGGATCGCTCAGTTACTTTCTTCACCAGTCAATGGAAACTCTGATGCAAAAGTAAATCAATTTTATTAAAATCAGTTTTTGATTTAGTTTAATAATATTCAAAAAATTGCTTTTTTAAACAGCTCTGGCAAAAGTTTCACTTTTACTATATATAGGCAGTGGAAGTATTTTTGCCCGCCGATTCCATACAAGACCGACCACTGTGTATATACTTGTATAACTCTATATCTATCTTTCTTAGTTTTAGGTGATACATACAACCGTTAGGTGAAAAAACTGTTATACTCTGTAGCAAAAGATTAAAAGAGTATACAAGTAGTACAATAAAAAAATTTATTTTTTAAATATTTTCGCACAATCACTTTAAAAAAATCAGACACTACTGTTTTATTGTTGAAACATTGAGTCGTTTCATTTTCAATTTTTAATATTTTCAAAAAACTCAGTCCTTCTTGTCACATTGTGCTCGTTGAGCGCAGGTAGGTTCATTTAAGTGAACTGCGCTGTCCACAAACGACGGACACAGGAAGTGTTAGCAAGTGGTAGTACTGTTAGTGGCATCTATGCTAAATAAAAACTGAATCGAAGAAGGCTCTGAAGCCATCAGGACGGAGGATTTTTGCAAGTGATTACTAGAAAATTCGTTGGCATAAGAGTATAGCAGCGGGAGGGGATTACTTTGAAGGAGATGAAATGGACAAAATTCGCATTTCAATTTGATCACAGTAGTATATTTGTCAATTATGAGCTAATGACATTTCTAATATTTTATATTGTTCAAAAATGGCTTTGTATGTAACAGTTTGCAGCTGATAAATAATAAATAAACATCAAAAAATTTTAGTAGCTTGTTACAATAATTAATAATACTCCAGTGGTGGCTTATAATTTATATTAGAATGCGAAAATATTACCCTATGACCTTTTTATATTTTAAATTAAATAAATGAAATAGCTTTGTAAATTGTTTTATAATTTAAAAATAAAATGAAGTTTCTGCCGAACTTTGCAGTCGCCTTACTTGCCTACACCAATGAACGGGCCGGACCTGTGCAAAGTTTTATTTCAATAACATCAATGACTCTCGATTTATAAACTGTAAAATGAGAAAATAAGATTGAATTTATAATTCTTATATATTGAACATAACGAAGGTGTTGTTCGATTTCGCCCATTTTAACAATTTTAAAATGTAGTTAAAATTGATGGAGTATACGATTTTACTAAAAATTGGGTGTTGCTACGCTCATTAGGCGGTTTTGATACCAGCTCCTTTTAAGCCTTTCTGTACCATATAGAATGGAAACTTTAGTGCTTCTTATGAATTTATTTAGTGAGTTGTCGAACTTTTAGTAGTTTTTAATAAGATATCTTATATATAGAAAAATTATATTAAAACTCTTCTCGCCCACCAACAATACCGAATTCTTTATGATAAAAGGTTTATAACTGATTTGATCATCATACATGCAGACGAGTGTTGTCTTCATAAATATGAACAAAGCCTAGCAACATTTTGAATCAATCCTAAGACATTGCAAATATTGAAATTGCGTGAATGCCTTAGGCACAGGATCCACTGCCGTGCAATGACTGCAGATGTTTTTTCCAGAACAAATTGTCAATTTTACACTCATAATAATGTTCTTTTCGATCTAGTAATTGTCGCACATCACTGACAAAAATTGATACATTGCTCTTTTGTTCATCCCATACAGAATAATTGTTTTCATGCTTAGTAATTCTTCTCCAACAACAATCTTGCTATAAATATCAGATAGCTCTAAGTTATCAATAGGAACATAAATTTCATCATTTTCACATAAGATCGTCTTTCTCATCCTTCGCTGCAATAAGAAGATAAATTTTTTCAATTAATAGACGATTAACGCTTCTTTCGAAAGCTAAAAAGCTTCATCTACTTCGTCTGAAAATTGTAAACATACTACATATATGTATGTATATACTTTACAAGCATAAAGCCAAATACAATTTGAATACTACGCATCGTTATTCCAATAATAAATACTTACTTTTCTTCAAAAAATTAAAATTAGTACACATATACCACCACCTATTAAAGATTTGATTAACAAACATAATGAGAATATTTTATTTTATCTGACTAAAAATCTTCACGAATTTTCGTATGAAGTACACTAGTTTACAGCAATTTTGCAATTCTGTTGTTAAGGCTGTTTCTTGCTAATTTTGGGTTGCTAACACTGAAAGTGATTGTAAAAAATTCTTAAAACGCCATTTACTAAAATGACAAAAATATCCGAATTATGGAAAATTTTTGGATTCAAATTCATAATTTAAATACCCGACAAACCTCTTAACATATCAGTCACAATTTTTTCCTTCAGATTTGTTGAGTAGTGTTATTATCGAAAGCGTTACTACAAAATCTGATTAAATTTGTTTGATCGGACGATCATAGCATATAGCTGTCATAGAAACTAAACGATCGGATTGAAGTTCTTATAAGGAAAAATTTTTATTTTAGAAAAAATCTTCACAAAATTTTGTATGAATTATTATCCAAGAGAAGCTACAATATCTGAAAAAATTGTTAGATTAAATTATTGCAGACTGCTTCATTTCTATAAAATTTTATTATGATAAATGGCAACGTTATGGGCAACATATGTTTTCCAAATGTCATCCATAAAAATGTTTGAAATATTTAATTTGTAACAGACAATACATAAATTTGCGAGAAAAATTATATCGAAAATGAATGAAAACAACACAAGAACCCCGAATTTCACCGCTACCGAGTCGGAGCACCTATTAGAACTGGTGGAAAAATATAAAGCTGTCATCGAATGCAAACGGACCGACACTTGCTCGAACGATACGAAAGATGTCGCTGAAAACTCAAAACAATTCAAAACAAAAATCAGCTTTTACTTAAGCACTGTCCAACTCCTCTCTCACTGGAAGTGAGAGAACAATTGCTAAACGTCAAAACCTCCAGGACTTTGACAGTTGATCGAGTTCAGGAGGTTTTGACGTTTAGCAATTGGAAACGAGCGATGCCCAGATTGAAATCTTACCAAAAAAATATGTAAATGGAGGGATTTATTGCATCGTTCAAGACCACTTATAAAAAATGTTACACAATGAAAATTAAATAAATTTGTAAAATGTAAAGGTATTTGAAGAAACGTTTTGTAATTTGAAGCATCATAGTATTATTTTCAATAGAAAATTATTAAAAACATTTAATGGTTGAGAGCTAACAAGCTTAAATCCTTTTATTGGGTATTGAAACTTCAAAAGTCAATTGTTCAAATATACTTTAAAAAGATTTAAATAGTTTCTCCATATATTAAATAACCACTATATAGTAATTTAAATGCCCAAAAATTAATATTTTGTCCAATCTGGCCATATGGAAAATGTTATAAAAAACGCTAATTTTGAAGCGCTCTCATACTGGAATAAGTTCCTGCCTTTATTCCTGGCTTAAGTTTCCCATTTTCAGTACTTAAGCATAACCTAAGTATGAACTGTAAAACACTATTTTCCCGTTTTATCTTAAGCACAACTTAAGTATGGACTGTGAAACCGAGCATTAGTTTCTTTCGCTTCGCTGCTTAAGTATGAACTGTCTGGCAAGGCGGGGAAAGATCTTTGACACGTACAATTAGTTCAGTTTTTTCAATCATCGTACCGTAGAATAATACTATTTTCGGACCGACAACGAAACATGTTTTCGTGGGAAAAACTGGTTTTCGCACGAAAACTTGTGTTTTCGTCCATGTAAAATCTGTCAAACGAAAACACAGTTTTCGCTGAAAACTACTTGAAAACTTACATTCCACTCATTATAATCGGTGCCTGCTCTAGTTTAATCGATGTTTTTGGAATACATATTTTTCCGGCTCTAAATAGTCATTTGATATTCTCATATTAGGGGGATTCTCTTGCTCTTGCAAAACCTTGCACGGTGCCGTAATTGCAGAATTTTCCTCTTGGTGCAACGGCACAACAAAAAACACACGCAGAAAATTATTGCAATGGCTGTAAAATATGTCAGACCAAAACCCATGTTTATTTTCGTGCCGTCATGTATCACTAGATTCTGCAATGGGTGCTCTCTTTTCCTTGCATATTTCGGTTTAGGCTTCGTAATAACCTTTCTTCATAAGCAATTTTAAATGCAGATGAAAACGGTATTTATTGAACAATTTTTCATGAAAAAACATATATGTATGAAGCATCTCCAACAGAAAGAAAGAAAACAAAATAAACGTTAAAATTCTGATTCTAAGAAACCGAATGGAATATAATCCAAATTGGTATGTTATTAACTTATTTATATTAAAAGTCGTAGACTCACTAATAGCGTTTTCTTTGCTCACAAAAATGCGGCATTTATGCTGCCCTACGCACGGGCTGTCAAAGTTGCGTGTTCTATTCTCAACATTTTTTCAAGTTCAATTGTTCTTTTCTCAAAGTGTTGCCTTCTAAATAAGCAGAAGTGCAACATTTTCTACCCTCTCAAAATGAAAGAGTGCAATTACCCCGTGAATGTTTTTTTATGGTTTCTTCAAAGAATTTTAAAGAAGTTTTTGTACAAAGGAAAATTAATTTAATAAAATCATTATTGAAAATTGCAAATGAGTTGGTCAATTCATCGTTATCATCACCATTGAATGAAATGGTGATGTTAGTTGTTGAAAGAGATTCCTTACCCATGGTGAAGAAGTTCATAGAAGACATTGTGAACTCTTACTCAGACGTAGAGGTAAAAGAAAAAGTGTATTAGTACCGCAAATCACAGTTTAAAAAATGTATTGTGATGTACTTGTATGTACAAATTATGAACGAAAACAATGCAACAGCTGATTAAGGGCGTAATTTTTGCTCTTCCATCAATTAAAAAATGGAACATTTTTGTAGAGTGTAATGGAACATTTGTACAATTTTGCCATTTAATGAGACAACGTTTTCGTCTAGAAAAGAAAAAGCTATAAATTTCAATACTACATTTCGCATTTTCAAAATATTAATATTACGATTAATTTAATGAACCCAAATGAGATATACATACATATGTGACCAGTGCCGGATTAAACTAGCGCGGGGCCTGTAGCAAATTCTGTCAAGGGGCCCTTGGTTTGCTATAGGTTCTCAAGTTTAGGGTACTACATAAAACAAAATTGTTACAAATAAACTTTTCTGGATTTATTCTAGATAAATTTGGAGATAATACTTTCAATATCGACTTCTTTAAGCAAGTCATACTCTATATTCAACAAAGTGAGATGATTAAGACGTTATTTGCCCATCGTGTTACGTAATTCATTTTTAATACGTTTTAATGTTGAAAAAGAACGTTCTCCACTGCAGTTAGTGATCATGAGAAATAAGAAAATTTGCAAAGCAATTTCTAAAGACACACACAATTTCTGGGACACACGATTCTAAAGAATTATTTAATAAAAGTTTATAATATTGCTGTTCCATAGGCTCCTGTTTCTTGTTGTCAATAACAGTAGCCACATCTGTTTTCAGCAGCTCTGCGACCTGCACTAATTCGCCACCTAGGTTGTTCTCCAAATCATCTTCGTAAGCACTGACCATTCTAGAGGATTTTTCCAAAACCTCTTCTGTTGTAAGAGATTTTAGCTGTCGAAATACTTTAAACACACTAGTAATTTTATCATATGTTTAGTTACAGCAGACAGTATGTTTTCAATAATGACAATAAACACCTCAAATTCGAAACGTTGTCAGCAAAGTCGTCGAGTGTAGTAGAGCCGTTGAAATGGTCGTACTTTGTATTTAGCTTGATTCGTCGTGATGTCTGTTGCTGGTATTGTTCACAATAGGTCAGATCTTTGACTCTTGCCTCAATATCTGAAAAAGTGGATCGCATTGCTTGGACGTAGCCAAATAATGATTCATAAAGGGCGTATCCCTTTATTAAGGTCTTGATCAGACGACTGCAGCGAAGCACTAGTCGCTTGCAAACGTTCTAGGACTTCGTTCCACGTAATTGTCATTATTCCCATTTCTAACTTACTTAATACTTGCTTAATAGTGATAAAACCACATAAAAGTGCCTTCTTAGCGTCAGCTCGGGCTGACCACCTAGTGTCCGATAACCGTTTCATCCCCCCATCGATAGGTAGAAGCGGAAAAAATGTATAGAGGTTTTCAATGAAATCGAAGAAAAGTAATGCTTCTGTACAGCAGTCTGCAGCGCACTTAGCAACAAAATTTAATGAACATTAGCAACATTAGCCTAAACATTAGTCAATTGGGTCGGAGTTTACCCTAGGAATACCAATATCTTTATGGATATTTTCATTACGCATGTACCAAGGCGAACAAGAGATTGTTCTAAGCATTTTCGATTAAAACCTTTTTCTTAAATGTATGTTAGTTGCACAGGTCGTACCCCACAGTTGAATGCCATACATCCAAATCGGTTTAATGACCGCATTGTATAAAAGCACTTTGTTGTCTAGGCTAAGTTTAGAGTGTTTATTTAAAAGCCAATTTAAATTTGCAGCTCTTATCTTCATGCAAGTTATTTTATTATAGATATGTCTTCTCCACGTAAGTCTTTTATCTAGATGAATGCCAAAATAAGTTAATTCGTTCGCTTGGGGTACTAAAATACATATTATTCATTTTTACTGCCGGGCACATCTTTGGTCTTAGCGAAAATGTAACATGCTTACACTCACATTTCATTTTCATTCACATTTATACGCCAGTTGGCTAGCCATTCTTCGACAGAATTCAAGTGCTCCGCTAATATTCTTTATGATATAATGTTTTATACAATTCTAGAGGAAGAATTTTTTTAATCTTATATAAAAGGCCTTCATGCCACTCATTATCAAACGCCTGTCTTACGTCTGAAATATTACTGAAGAATATTCGTACTCTCTGTGCTTAAATGCTACTATTATTTCGTTAGTAATTATATTTACTTGCTCTATCGTGCTACCGAATTGATGCGTTGGTATTATATTATTATTGTGGATTAAATCAGGCAGCTTCGATAGTAAAACTTTTACAAATATTTTAGAAAGACAGGGTAGAAGACTGATTAGTTTGTATGAAGACGCCTATGTTAAGTCTTTCCCAGGTTTATCTATCAGAATAATCTGCGACTTTTTCCATGGTTTGTTTGGTGTTGCTAATACAGCTGCGTTAGTTATTATACATTATCATTGATTTCTCTTATGCTTTCAACAATACGAGTATCTCTTCCTGTATTTATTTTGTACTCAACATTAATGTGGCTACTCACGAATGTATGTATATATTTTAGCCAATTCGTTTTAGTAGATGTTAGACTCACTTTTCGACCAACGAATATGGGTTGTTCACTTACCTCTATTAGTACAGGAGA
The DNA here is from genome assembly GCF_024586455.1 of Bactrocera neohumeralis. NCBI lineage: Eukaryota > Metazoa > Arthropoda > Insecta > Diptera > Tephritidae > Bactrocera > Bactrocera neohumeralis. The sequence continues at coordinate 18,622,657 of NW_026089623.1, read as the reverse complement.
GTGATCAGAAGATAGGTCAGTACATGTATCAACTGTAATGTGAAATTTATCTATATTTTTAATTACACCAAATTAATTGAATCTGGTTATTTGATACGATCACTAGGCCAATATGTCGGCTTGACAGGAGTTATTATGTCAAGGTTATTGTGCCTATTTATAATAGTGTGATACAGCTGTTGTCCTTTCGGATTAATTAGTCGCGAGCCCCAATACATGTGTTTTGCATTGTAATCTCCACCAGGTAGAAACCTATGACCTAGTGTTCTAAAAAAGTCTTTAAATCGAGGTGGGCATTATAAAAACAGTCAATAAATGCATAATTACGAATTAATAAGCTATTATAGAACTTCTTTATTTTGCATTCGGAGGTTCTTTTGTTTTGTTTTGCAAATCCTGAGCAGGGTAAGTTTCTGACATTCAGATTTATAACGAAAAATTTAAAATTTCGTTTTCATCAATCGAAATTTTAATTTTTCTACTATTTGGCACAAAACCAACTGAAGTCTAACAAAAGATTATCATATAAACAACTATCAACAATCAAGCTGGAACGCGTTCTTGCTGTTTTCTTTGTCAAAGTAAAAATATGTAGCACATTAGAAATAAATATAATACATTAACAACCGGAAAATTTGCATATATTTTGTAAATTAGTCTATTGCAAAAAAACAGTACCAAATCAAAATTAAATACAAAACTTTTCTTAAATGGAAAACTATATTTACATATCTATATAAATAAAAATGAATCGTCAAAATGTATGTACGCTCATAACTCAATAACGCCTGGACCAATTTGGCCAATTCTTTTTCTTAAATGTTCGTTGAAGTTCAAAGATGGTTTTTACGGCGAGAAAAATTCGAATAATTTCCGGAAAATCCCGAAAAACAGCCCCCATACAAAGGTTACAATAAAAATGAATGTTTGTTTGTTAGTAACACTAAGAGAACGGTTGAACCAATGTTAGATTGAAAGATTGTCTGTTGTGGATCGGGAAAGGTTTAGAAACAGAATACCTTATACTTTCAATGAGGAAAAGTCAGATAATTGGACAATTCCAAAAAGTAACATTTTCCATACACATTTTTTTCAATTTTTGTTTGTTTTGTTTTTCAATATTTTGATTTGTAAATTATTTGAATTGTTCAATTTTGATCGCTAGTTTTTTATTCCGGCTATCCAAGGAAAAATTATTTAAAATTATTCAGTGAAAACTTTATGTGTGTTTCACACAATGTGATCAATTGCATATTGAAATTTGTTACGAAGCCACGAAGAGGTCGCGCTAATATTGGTCGGCGTTCTTTTTGCCATCAACGTATGGCAGCTCAAGAAAAGGCAAGAAGTACTCCCAAAATGAGATGACATACGTACGGAATTATGGATCGCGGTCAATCAGCTAGCGATCGTAACGATATCACAGCACGACTTTTTAAACAATACCTGCGATATTTGATGGTCTTTATCTTGAAGCAACCTATGGTATATATGGCGCTGTTAGATGCTGAATGTATTCTGTTGAGTAGCAAAAAAGATGTTTGCCGCACGCACACATTCTTTTTTGGATGCGGATGGTGATTACAAATTGATGATCAAATTGATGAAATCATTTCAGCGGAAATTCCTGATTCAGAGATAGATCCAGAATTATACGAGGTGGTGAAAACCAATATGGTTCATCGACCTTGCGAACCTTACAATCCCACTTTGGTTTGTATGTCTGACAATAAATGCACGAAACACTACTCATGTGCTTTTCTTTCGGAAACGGAAATAGAGAAATGATGGATATTCACAGTTTCGACGCCGTTCACCAGACGACAATGGCAGAACATTTAGCATTTAGAGGCGTGAATATCGAAGTTAACAACACATCGAAGTTGACAACACATGGATCGTACCATATTCGCCACTTTTGTCTAATTCACATTCAAAACAAATGTCAATGTTGAATATTGCAGATTGGTGAAATCGATCAAATACGTTTGCAAGTACGTCACCAAAGAAAGCAACATAGCGGTTTTTGGCCTTGAACGATATGAGATCAGCAGTATCGAATGGGTGTGAACTGTAATAAAGCGCTTTGTAGGATACTTACCTTTGCAATTCATGAAAGTTTTCCGACTGTTGTGCGAGTCGCGGTTCAGCTTCATTTAAGTCATTGCGTATTGTGAATGGTACAGTGTGTGCAACTTTTTGAGAAGCATGCCAGCAGTTGCATTTGCTGGAATATGATAATCACTGGAAACAGACGATAACCGATAGTTACTTCGCATGCCACTGAAGTTCGCATACTTTTCGCGAAGATCATTTCGACATATCAGCCTTCAAATTCCCGTTAATTATGGAATACGAAAAACTGACATTGCCGACGACATTTTACATTGTATTCGCTTAAAATTGGAAATGGGCAAAATTCGGTGGATATTTCCAGTGGTTTGATATCAATTTCACCTCCCTTTTGTCAATTCACTTCAACGGAAGATGAATTCATCACGAATGTTTATCCGAACATTGGTCAAATTATCGTAATTGCAATTGCTTGAGTGCACGCGCAATTTTAGCTGCCAAAAATACCGATGTTGTTGACTTAAACTGGAAGATTCAAAGTCAAATGCTGGGAGGTTTGCGCTCATATAAATCGATCGATCGTCTTGACAAGAAAGACGAAACCGTAAATTATCCAGTGGAATTTCCAAATTGCATCTCACAGTTGGATCTGTCATTATTACGTTTCACACAATCTTCATGCGCCGAAACTGTGTAATGGAACCCGACTGATTATGACGCAGTTATCGACTACAAGGGACAGCCATTTCAGTTTAAACGTAATCAATTTCCAGGGAAAATTGCCTTCGCGTTGACAATCAACAGGACGCAAGGAAATCGGGAAATGCTATGTTTTTCACACGGCCAGATATATGTGGCGTGTTGACGAGTTGGAAACCCATCTTCTCTGTATATTTACACACCAGAATAGAAATCAAAAGATTATGTTTATTAAGTTGCGCTACATTAAAAAAAATGTAGAAAAATCGAAAATAAATCATTTTCGACACAATATAATTTCAACTTTTTTTCATTTCAAAACACATAATTTCGCGCAGGACAACGGCTGCGGGGTCAGCTAGTATTTATATATAACACCACAATATCAAAACATTTATACATAGATATAAGGTGTACATAAAACAAGTAAGGAAGGGCTAAGTTCCGGTATAGCCGAACATTTCATACTCTTGCAACTTGCAAGAGTTAAAGCCTTCAGGTACATAAAACTTATTAGTTATATGGCGTCTAAGCCAAGTTACTTGATTTTATTCATTCTAAGCGCAAAATCACTGTTATTGGAAAAACCCGTTTTGCCAATTTTATTAAGGTAACTCACATATTACTCGAAAAAAAGTATTGACTCGATTCAACCCAGTTTTAACGCACATATGTACTTACAATCCTTTTCTGATGGATTCTCTCCAAAGTTTAATTACATATATATCGTCACCTGAAATGCAAAATAACGTATCATCAAAAAATTCAAAATTGAGTTTTTTACTGATTACGATTCACCACATCATATTAGTCCGCGATTACATGAAGCAACTTTTGTTGCTAATTCTCGGGCGATTCTCTTTTGCTGTCGCCCATTACCTTCACACGAGCAACTTGTGTTGCGCAACTCTGTTCGAGTTTTTTTCTAATTCTCTTTCACTTTACTTTAACCCATTGTCTACTCTTTTTCCTTATAGGTATTTGGGCCACTCTAACACATATATTAATCAGCTCTGTCAATTAAGAAATACATTTTATTTATTAAAACAAAGATATATCACCCTTTTTACTATCGTCTGAATCAATTTGTATGGCTTCCTCCATGCATTTCACAATATCTTTAATTAATTCGATTTTTTCGTCATACTCCATTTTCTAAAATATTTATATTATATTATGTATATTTGTATACATATTTGCAAATTACTTACCAAAAGATGAAATTAAATTTTTTAAATATATTCAAAATATTTATTTCAAAAAAAGATACGCCAATGCAACTATGTACTACGAAAGAAAGAACACGAATGCCGAAAAACGTCGCAGCGAACTGTTACGAATAAGAACATAAAGCGAGTTGCTGAACACCGGAAACTCGGTGCGATTCTCCCCTCCTCGTCGCCCCCTCGCCTATAAACCAAGAGTTGCCGCAACAAAAGTTGCCTCGTGTAATAGCGCTCTTACATATGTGTCGCAAATTTTAAGCTTTTGCGATCAAAAATACCCAAGCTATATTAAAAAATTCAAAAAAACGTATCATCAAGTGCTTGATTTTGTTAGACAAAATAACGTATCATCACTCAAGTATGTAAATATAACAGAGTGTTTTTTTTTACCTTCATTTATTGTTTATGTTTATTTTTAGTGATTAAGTTCAATGTGCTTTGGTTAGTTTAGGCTACATCGTTGATCGAACGTGGACTACTATATACATATATATGTGTAGCCCTTTGTGAGGCCATAGAAAACAAGAACTCCTGTGTTCGAACTTATAAATTAGCAAAACGCTTCCCGCCAGTTCGGTGGGATGTCTGAAGGTATGCGCCCCTAAGCGATTAAGTCCTGACGTCCTTAACGCAACACAGCCAAGAAGGAAGTGTTGAGTTGTTTCCACCTAATCTTCTTCCATACAGCTTCTGCAGATGGCGTCTGGTAGGATTCTCAGCCTTACTGCGTGGAAGCCAATAGGGCAATGGCGTGTTACAAGCCCCAAAACTAGGGAAAGGCTGCCTTACTGAGGGCAAAGAGATAACTAGATCTCATGCGAACGATCTTGGGACAAAAGACTTTTTCAATAGCGGGTGAAACATTGTGGCCCAGCAGTAATAGAATATGATACGGGAGCACAGATCCGCTTCCATTCTATCGATAGCGGTTCTAGGGTGCCTCTTCTTGCTAGCTCATGTTTCCTGCGATTCCGCTGTGGTCTGGCACTCATATCATTCTTATCACAAAGGCACTCGATGCTATTGATAGCGAGGTTAGGTCTTCGATCAGCTCTGAATTCTCTTATTGTTAATGAGTTCAAGGCTGGAATCACCGCTCTGCTATCTGAGTCGATGGTCACTCCTCTGAAGGAGGCTGCACTCCAGAGTAGTAAATCTACTGCTACCTTAATGGCTCCAATCTCGGCCTGGAAGACACTGCAATACTTAGGAAGTTGGAGAAATTGGAGTTGATAGAGAGCTCCTGACAGTAGATCCATCCACCTTTGACCCATCCGTGAAGAAGCTCACTGTCCCTTTTCTCCAACGGCTTCTTCCCACCCACAACTCCCTCGGTATATGGGTAGAGTTCGGTTTAGCGACTCCATGTTCCAAGTGATCAGACCAGTGCGTATTTAATTTTTTTCTAGTACTTATGTACATATTAATAATAAAAATAACATCAAATATGAAAAACTAGCAACTGTTTTTATTTAAAATTAAAAAAAAGTATTAATATTGAAATTTTTAATTTTTATACAAATTTAGATTGGTCATACGTTATTTTGTTTCAGAAATGAAAATTCAAAATAACGTAAGACACCTACTATAAAATTTGCTTAATTATACTCTCGCAACAAAGTTGCTAAGGTAAGCTGTAACTTGAGTAAAAATTGAGATATCATGATTAAACTTGGTACACGTATTTCTTGGCTCCATAAGACGGTTACGTTCGAAGATGGGCAAAATCGGCCAAATTTCACGCCCACAAACTGGCGGAAACCGAAAACCTATAAAGTGTCATAACTAAGCCATAAATAAAGATATTTAAGTGAAATTTGGAAAAGTGGGCGTGGCCCCGCCCCCTACTAAGTTTTTTGTACATAGCTCGGAAACTACTATAGCTATGTAAACCAAACTCTACAGAGTCGTTTCCTTTAGGCATTTCCATATACAGTTCAAAAATGGAAGAAATCGGATAATAACCACGCCCACCTCCCATACAAAGGTTACATTGAAAATCACTAAAAGTGCGTTAGCCGACTAACAAAAAACGTCAGAAACACTAAATTTTACGGAAGGAATCGCAGAAGGAAGTTGCACCCAGGCTTTTTTTTAATTGAAAATGGGCGTGGCCTCGCCCACTTATGGACCAAAAACTATATCTCAGGAACTACTATACCGATTTCAATGAAATTTGGTATATAATATTTTCTTAACACCCTGATAACATGTACGAAATATGGGTGAAATCGGTTCACAACCACGCCTTCTTCCAATATAACGCTATTTTGAATTCCATCTGATGCCTTCTCTGTATAATATATACATTAGGAACCAATGATGATAGCGGAATAAAACTTTACACAAATACGGTATTTGAAAAATATGTAAATGACGGATAATGAAATCTCGATTATCACTTTATCATGCGAGAGTATAAAATGTTCGGTGACACCCGAACTTAGCCCTTCCTTACTTGTTTTTTCTTTATTTTTTTTTCTGAAATATACCAATAGTTTCATGTTAATTCAGATTTGAAAATTTTGTTTCAATATTTCAAGTGGTTTTCTTTTTATACGGTTTTTTGCTTCTTGAACATATTTTGTTGGATTTGGACACGTTTTGGTCATAAGAGTACATACTTCAAAAGCACTATTAATTGCTTAGAATTGTGTTGTATTTGAAGAGGGCGTGGTTATAGCCCGCTGATGCTCATTTTCACACTATTACATAAGAATGTCAGATTTGCGATTTCACCTAGAGGAGAACTTTGCCACGCTCATCGTCCACTTTTGGCCCCAGCTACTCTGAAACCCTCTGATACTATCTCAGGGTTAAATCGTAATGTCTCTGGCGTATTTAGTTAATGATTCAGCACGCTTTTAGTAATTTTTAACAGTGCCGTTATATGGGGAGTGAGTGAGGTTGGCAGTGAACGTACAACGCCAGGAGACTATGAAGAAGTTCGAATAGCAATTACCCGTCTGAAGAACAACAAAGCGGCGGGGGCCGATGGATTACCGGCCGAGCTATTCAAACACGGCGCCGCAGAACTGATAAGGAGCATGCATCAGCTTCTTTGTAAAATATGGTCGGACGAAAGCATGCTCAACGATTGGAATTTAAGTGTGCTTTGCCCAATCCATAAAAAAGGAGACCCCACAATCTGCGCCAACTACCGCGAGATAAGCCTCCTCAACATCGCATATAAGGTTCTATCGAGCGTATTGTGTGAAAGATTAAAGCCCACCGTCAACAAACTGAATGGACCTTATCAGTGTGGCTTTAGACCTGGAAAATCAACAATCGACCAGATATTCACCATGCGCCAAATCTTGGAAAAGACCCGTGAAAGGAGAATCGACACACACCACCTCTTCGTCGATTTTGAAGCTGCTTTCGACAGCACCAAAAGGAGCTGCCTTTATGCCGCGATGTCTGAATTTGGTATCCCCGCAAAACTAATATGGCTGTGTAAACTGACGTAGAGCAACACGAAAAGCTCCGTCAGAATCGTGAAGGACCTCTCCGAGCCGTTCGATACCAAACGAGGTTTCAGACAAGGCGATTCCCTATCGTGCGAATTTTTCAACCTGCTTCTGAAGAAAATAGTTCGATCTGCAGAACTAAATAGAGAAGGTACCATCTTCTATAAGAGGGTCCAGCTCTTGCCAATAGGTGCTACTTCGGACTGAGTAGGCAATTGAGAAGCAAAGTCCTCTCTCGACAAACGAAAACAAATCTCTATAAGTCACTCATAACTCCCGTCCTGCTATATGGTGCAGAGGCTTGGACGATGTCAACAACGGAAGAGTCGACGTTACGAGTTTTCGAGAGAAAAGTTCTGCCAAAGATTTATGGTCCTTTGCGCGTTGGCCATGGCGAATATCGCATTCGATGGAACGATGAGCTGTACGAGATATACGACGACATCGAAATAGTTCAGCGAATTAAAAGACTGCGGCTACGCTGGCTAGGTCATGTTGTCCGAATGGACGGAAACACTCCAGCTCTGAAAGTATTCGACGCTGGACCCGCCGGGGGAAACAGAGGAAGAGGAAGACATCCACTCCGTTGGAAGGACCAGGTGGAGAAGGACCTGGCTTCGCTTGGAATATCCAATTGGCGCCACGTAGCGAAAAGAAGAAACGACTGGCGCGCTGTTGTTAACTCTGCTATAATCGCGTAAGCGGTATCTCCGCCAATTAAGAAGAAGAAGAGTTCTTATATTTTTCTATTTTTATACTCTTGCTAAATTTTGCTACATAGTTTTGTTCTTCTAACGATTGTTTGTATCATCTAAAAGTAAACGAGTTGATATAGGGTTATATATGTACATAGCTATAAATTAATAGGATAATGAGACGAGTTGAAATCCTCTCTGTCCTTCCGTCTATCCTTACAAAGCAGAACTAACGGCGCGCGTGTTGAGGCCGATGATATCAATATCATCGGCATACGCCAGCAGCTGTACACTCTTATAGAAGATGGTAGCTTCTCTAATTAGTTCTGCAGCTCGAACTACTTTCTTCAGAAGCAGGTTGAAAAAGTCGCACGATAGGGAATCGCCTTGTCTGAAACCTCGTTTGGTATTAGTTTTGCGGGGATACCAAATTCAGACATCGCGGCAGAAAGGCAGCTCATTTTTGTGCTGTCGAAATCAGCTTTGAAATCGACGAAGAGATGGTGTGTGTCGATTCTCCTTTCACGGGTCTTTTCCAAGGTTTGACGCATGGTGAATATCTGGTCGGTTGTTGATTTTCCAGGTCTAAAGCCACACTGATAAGGTCCAATCAGTTTGTTGATGGTGGGCTTTAGTCTTTCACACAATACGCTCGATAGAACCTTATATGCGATGTTGAGGAGGCTTATACCACGGTAGTTGACGTAGATTGTGGGGTCTCCCTTTTTATGGATTGGGCATAGCACACTTAAATTCCAATCGTTGAGCATGCTTTCATCCGACCATATTTTACAAAGAAGTTGATGCATGCTCCTTATCAGTTCTTCGCCGCCGTGTTTGAATAACTCGGCCGGCAATTCATCGGCCCCCGCCGCTTTGTTGTTGTTCAGGCGGGTAATTGCTATGCGAACTTCTTCTTGGTCGGGCAATGGAACGTCTGCTTCATCGTCATCGATTGGGGAATCGGGTTCACCTTCTCCTACCGTTGTGCGTTCACTGCCATTCAGCAGGCTGGAGAAGTGTTCCCTCCATAATTTAAGTATGCTCTGGACATCGGTGACTAGATCACCTTTGAGGGTTCTACAAGAGTATGCTCCGGTCTTGAAACCTTCTGTAAGCCGCCGCATTTTTTCGTAGAATTTTCGAGCATAACCCCTGTCGGCCAGCTTATCAAGCTCTTCGTACTCACGCATTTCGGTCTCTTTCTTTTTCTGTCTGCAAATGCGTCTCGCTTCCCTCTTTAACTCTTGGTATCTATCCCATCCCGCACGTGTTGTGGTCGATCGTAACGTTGCGAGGTAGGCAGCCTGTTTTCTCTCCGCTGCGACACGGCACTCCTCATCGTACCAGCTGTTCTTTTGCACTTTCCGAAAACCAATGATTTCGGTTGCAGCTGTACGTAAAGAGCTTTAAATGCCATCCCACAGTTCCCTTATACCGAGCTGTTGACGAGTACTCTCAGAGAGCAGGAGTGCAAGCCGAGTAGAAAATCGTTCGGCTGCCTGTTGTGATTGCAGCTTCTCGACGTCGAACCTTCCTTGTTTTTTTTTACTGCACAGAGGCGTGTGCGAATCTTGGCTGCAGCAAGATATTGGTCCGAGTCGATGTTAGGACCTCGAAGCGCACGCACATCTAAAACACTGGAGACGTGTCTTCCGTCTATCACAACGCGATCGATCTAGTTGATGGTTTTTCGATCCGGAGACAGCCAGGTAGATTGATGAATCTTCTTATGCTGGAATCTAGTACTACAGATAACCATATTTCGGGCCCCGGCGAAGTCGATCAGCCTCAACCCATTTGGGGATGTTTCGTCGTGAAGGCTAAATTTACCGACCGTTGTGCCAAAGATACCTTCTTTGCCCACCCTGGCGTTAAAGTCGCCAAGAACGATTTTGACATCGTGGCGGGGGCAGCTCTCATAAGCGCGTTCCAAGCGCACATAGAAGGCATTTTGGTCACATCGTCCTTGTGGACGGATTTGGCTAGACGTTCATTCCCCGTAGTGAATGATAGTACTCGGCGACGGAGTCTCTCTCCCACCACGAATCCCACACCAAACTTGCGCTCCTTTATATGGCCACTGTAGTAAATGTCACAAGGACCTACTCGTCTCTGTCCTTGTCCCGCCCATCGCATTTCTTGGACGGCGGTGATGTCAGCCTTTATTTTCGCGAGGACATCAACCAGCTGGGCAGAGGCACCTTCCCAATTAAGGGTCCGGACATTCCAGGTGCATGCCTTTATATCGTAGTCCTTATTTCGTTGGCCATGGTTGTCATCAAAAGGGGGATCTCTCATCCGAGGCAGTTGGTAATCTTTTATTGGGGGGCTTTTTACGTGGCGGGTCCCAAACCCAGCGTACAACCCTATGTGGGGGATGTTTCATCTTCTCACTTTAGCTCGCCTTCGAACGGGTGTTCTTTGGCTACCCAGAGGATACTTGGTCAAAGACCGGAAGTTGTGATCTGCTTGAGCCATGTGTAAAAGAATCGTTTCTGGCCACTCTCAAGGGAATGGCGATCAGAGAACTTTCCTCACTCGCGTGAACTTCTGCACATGACTCCATCCTCCAACAATATTACATTTAGTAAATCCTCAAGAAATATCACAATTACTGAATGAAGTAGAACAAAATATAAAATCACCATATTTACAAGTAAGACAGACAAGATTAAACATGCTAATTAAATTCTTATACAGAATGATCGTATCGGCAAAACTAAATTCCATTGGAAATATAAGTGAAAGAACCCAAGACAAAATATTAAACCTAGACCTTTCTCTACAACTCAAAGATTGCAGGACAAGGTAGAACAGCAAGTGGTTTAGACATTTTACAGAGCGACTTTGAGTTAATGTTTTAATAAGTTTACTATATGTATACTAGCATGTTACTGTGAATGGGAATCGCTACCACTCAGTGATAACCAGCTATTTTTGACCCGAATTGGATGATATGGAATTGGAAAATATTTGGTTCCAACAGAAGCCACGCAGCGAATGTCACAACCGATTTATTGAAAACCAAGTTTGGTGATCGTGTTATCTCACGAAATGGCCCAGTCAATTGGCCGCCTCGGTCGTACGTTTTTTTATTAGACCATTTCTTGAGGGGCTACGTCAAGTCTATGGTCTATGCCGACAAACCAGCGACGATTGATGAACTTCGTACGAATATCGAACGTGAAATTGCAGTCGTATCGGTCAATTATGCTTGAAAACCGTGGAAAATTAGGTTCTGCTTCTGGACTTCTGCAAGCGTCCCGTAGTAGACATGCAAAAGAAATCGAATTCCATACATAATAGCATCGAATATACTTTCACACAAATAAAGAGTTTCATTGGTATTCGAATTAAAAAAAAAAATTGTTGCGCTCTTATTGAAAAACCCTTTACTAGTGGTGAGAACGAAGCTCGCCAGAGAAAGCAGTTATCGGCTTATTCGCCAAAATGTGGATTTTTTGCAAAACATTTTTTGCTTGCATATTCGCAAAGACGCGGTGGTGTTCTTTCAAATTTACGAAAACTGAAGCGCTACATAGACGATCCAGGGTTTCAGGTAGACATAGATTTTCATATTTAAACATATATTTATATAGGAATTTATATTAACAAGTGATCTAGGTACTTTTAAATAGCCTTTTTTTTTTTGATAGATCACAGTTGAATCGTGTCAAGCTTTCATGTTATTTTTGTTCAGTATTGTTTGCAATTTCATCATGGGAAGACTTGTGAGTGAACAGCGTTTACACATCGTTCAACTTTGTTACGAAAACTCACGTTCTGTAAAAAATGTATTTTACGCGCTTCGCTCAACTTATGGGCAACATAATTGGCATTCTGAGCGTACTATTCGCAACACCATCACCATTTGAGACTCAGCATTCATTATTGGGTAATATTCTACTGAATAGACCACGTCCAACACGCAGCGAAGAAAATACATATACAGCCGTAGCTGAGAGTGTACGCGAAGACCATGGAGAGGCAAAAAAATTGATATGCGTTTTAAAGGTGAAGTATTTCTCGAGGTAATCAGATGAAGTTTTTTTCTATTTTTTTCTATTTTTTATTAACAAATTAACAGCGATTTTTTTACGTATCGCGCTTTTTACTTCCAAGTGATGCAAAAAATAGAAGAAAAAACTCTTTCTGATTACCTCGAGAAATACATCTCCTTTAAAACGCATATCAATTATTAATTTTAATTATTAAGTTATAATGTTCCACTTTTTTTGAGGCGCTTAACAATCTGTGCGCGTTTTTTATGCGGGTTTTTTGTCGCAAAGTATTATTCAACTCACAAGTATCAAATATAAACGTATACTGTGGTTACAATTGCCCGAAAATGTTTTTTAAATTTTGACTTCCGAATAAATCAATATATGTATTTGTTTATTAGTATATACAAGTATGAATAGAATAAGGTTCATGCTAAGGTTATTTGAAACATGTTAGTGTCAAGAAATATAATATTAAAATAATTTGTTAAAAAACTTAATTTTGAAAATCTTTCGTGATTGAAATATATATATATCTACATATATTTGGGCCTTGTCTATGAAATACGCTTTAGTTCAAGTAATTCGGTTAAATAATTCGCTCGCGATTTCGACGGCCGGATAAAAAAACAGCTAGTTTCGAGGTAACGAGCCTCAATGTTTTGGTACCTAAACAGCCGCAGCATGAAGTGCAATGGTTCTGGAGCCTATTCCTTTGAAAATTTTCGGAATATACCAATGAAACTTCAGGACTATATTTTTTAATAGTTTTTTAATTGATTAGAGCGAAACAATTTCTTAATTTTTTTTTTAAATTTTTTTTGAAAATACTACTTTGTTGTGAACGAGCCTTAATTTTTCTCTGTTTTGTTGCATTACATTTGTCAAACATATTCAATTACCTTAAAGTCTTTGAAAAAACAACATATTTTTTTCATTGTGTTAAGAATGTAAAACTTTTTACCGAAAAGTAATGATTTTGAAGAAAAGTGCTGCAAGTCGCAACCTATGCTTGTCACGGCTATGATGATCATGCTCTATCAGAAGCCACAAGCAAAAGATGGTTTCAAAGATTCAGAGAAAATGATTTCGAATTGTGAAATGAAGAACGTGGAAAACTACCAAAAACTTTGAAGAGGCCGAACTGAAAGTAATATTGGATGAAGATGATACTTTGAGTGAAAAGCACATGTTAAATGTTGCACAAGAAATAATTTTAGCCCGTTTGAGAGCTAAGAAAAAATTCCAAAAGTGTACAAAATGTGTGTCACATGAATTGAATGAAAGACAAATAGAACACCGAAAACAGATCGTTTCGGTAAGAAGGTGCGATCAGAAAGGTGCGTAGTACATCATGAGCTTCAATAACCTGGTGAAACTGTTAATACCAATCGCTACAAACAACAAATGATCAATTTGAACCACGCATTGATCGAAAAATGACAGGAATAAGCCGGAAAAGTTACACGACAATGCATCTGCACAAAAACCAAAACCGAATCAGGTTGATTGTAATCAAAGTACTCTGCTGGGAGCTGCTAACCTACCCGCCGTATTCACCAAGTTTGTCTCCTTGCGGTTACCATATGCTTTCATCGATGGAACACTTATTGGCTGGGCAGCACTTCGACTTCTTACGCAGAGGTCTAAATTTGGGTGTCTGATTGGTTTACTTCAGAAGATGAACATTTCTGTTGGAATGGTACCCACAAATTGCCCAAGGTGATCAAAATTTGTAAAAAGCAACGGTCAATGCTTTGAACATTTTTTTTTACTATCCAATTTAAAATTTGTATTTCGTTTTCACAAAAACTGCTCATTACATACAGGTATAATAAAAATCTCAAAACTAATTTCTTTCCGTGGTGTTACCACCACCATTGAATCAAAAAGCTTCGTATCATTTTTTTCCATGTCATAAGTCTATTCCTCCCATGCATTGATTGTAGCGTGTGATCGCATTTGACAATCAACAGTAATACACCTTTTACGAACTTTATTCCATCGCCCAGCGGATTGAAGAGGAAGTGATGCAGCCAATGTTGAGGCAAGTAATACGAAACGGTTATCCATCCACCTGACTATTCACATATTGTCATCCTCTCTAATAAATACTTAGTAGTTTGCTCTTCCTTTTCATACTCTTGCAACCAGTTGCTACAGCGTATTATAGTTTTGTTCACCCAACGGTAGTACGTATGCTAAAGCTAAGCGAGGTAGATATAGGGTTATATACAGTGTCGGACAAAACTCATTGGACTAACTCGAATCTCACGCATATTCAGCCATAACAATTTTTGCAAAAGAAAGATCGCAAATTCTATATTTAGAAACAACGCAATTTTTTTTCAACTTTTATGTAAGATTTATAAATTATAACAGAAGGGAAAAAGTAAAAAATTCGTGCGACATAAATCTTTATATGAAAATAAATTAAATTTAAATTTTAAATTAATATTTTATAGATGAAATTAAATTACTAATATGTCTGCCATTTATTCCATTACAGGCTCGTTCTAAGGCATCAAATAGCTTGTTTTTATAACCGTGAACCTGTTCCCTTTTAAATTGTCTGTTGACAATTTCCCACAAGTTTCAATCGGGTTCATATCAGGAGACTGGTCGATCCATTTCATAACATAAACTTATTATTCCAAAAACCAATCCACAACATTGAGGGTGTATCTGGGATCATTGTCATGTTGAAACTGCCAATCAGGAAGCTAAAAAGACCAGCATCAACGGCGCGTCGTTGTACTGTACGTGTTGTACTCACTCTTAGTTGTTAGCTATCTACAACATTTTTTTCTGATATCTTTGGATATTTTTTAAACTCGCGCACTATTCGCAAGTCATCCTTTACCAAATTGACTCTAGAACGTCCTCCAATATTAAGTTTTTAACGGTTCCTTCAGCTTTGTACTTGTGTAAAATAGCAGAAACAGTTGATTTCCCCAGAGAATAATTTTTGCAAAGCTCCTTTGTCGCACATTTTTTGTGAATTCGCTTAAAATTTTATCTAAAATAATTTTTAAGTAGCATTATTATTTATATATTTTACAACACACCCGTTCTCATTAAAATAAACAATTCGAATAAATGTGATCTACGATTTATAATTATAAGTACCTGCAAAAATTCTTTTCCCGCCAGATAACGGTAAATTAATTCATTAAAGGTATTTATTTCGATATACAAAGTGTTAGTCCAATGATTTATGTCACACCAATTTTTTACTTTTTTCCCTTCTGTTATAATTTATAAAACTTACATAAAAGTTTAAAAATAAAATATCGTTGTTTTTAACATAGAATATGTGATCTTATTTTGCAAAAAAAAATCGTCTAATGCATCTATGTAAAAAGTTATGACGAAAGGTGTGTGAGACTCGAGTTAGTCCAATGAGTTTTGTTCGACACTGTATATTAGGGTGTCCGTTATTTACCAAGTTGGCTATTTCCACATGGGTATCGTCAAAATCGTTTATTTTTGACCTAAAAACAATTTTGGAAACAAAGAAAAATTTTTTCGATGCCGTTTAACCCTGCCTAAATAAGGATACTTTTCCCATTTAATTAACATGGGATTTTTGCACTATTTAGCAAATAATTCTTATTTTGTACATTATACTCTTTAACTTACCAACAATGCTCAATTCTGCTTCTATTATGATCCCTTTAGACGGAGAAATTTTCATATTGGCGCAAAAAATTTATCACATAACCTTTGGAAGGGTCAAAATTTATTTGTATTGATTATTCTAATTATTTAGCTTAAACTACTTACTAATTAATTTTTATTCTGAATTTCATTTAAAGTTTCTTATTTTTTGCTTCTGAAAGTCACACAGTGATTCTATGAAGGAATAATAGTTCAAATTGAAGTACGGTAATACTCGTATGGTTATTACCAACGCAAAATAAATAAAAGAACCAGATATGTTGGATACGTGGCGCGTTAGCGGACGGTCGTTAAAGTGAATAAAAAACAACAAACTAATTTTTATACTCTCGCAACAATGTTGCTAAGGAGAGTATTATAGTTTTGTTCACATAACGGTTGTTTGTAAGTCCTAAAACTAAAAGAGTCAGATATAGGGTTATATATACCAAAGTGATCAGGGTGACGAGTAGAGTCGAAATCCGGATGTCTGTCTGTCCGTCCGTCCGTGTCCGTCCGTGTCCGTCCGTCCGTCCGTGCAAGCTGTAACTTGAGTAAAAATTGAGATATTATGATGAAACTTGGTACACGTATTCCTTGGCTCCATAAGAAGGTTAAGTTCGAAGATGGGAAAAATCGGCCCTCTGCCACGCCCACAAAATGGCGGAAACCGAAAACTTATAAAGTGTCATAACTAAGCCATAAATAAAGATATTCAAGTGAAATTTGGCGCAAAGCATTGCATTAGGGAGGGGCATATTTGGTCGTAATTTTTTTGGAAGCGTGGCCCCGACCCCTACTAAGTTTTTTGTACGTATCTCGGAAACTACTATAGCTATGTCAACCAAACTCTACAGAGTCGTTTTCTTCGGGCATTTCCATATACAGTTAAAAAATGGAAGAAATCGGATAATAACCACGTCCACCTCCCATACAAAAGTTATGTTGAAAATCACTAAAAGTGCGTTAACGGACTAACAAAAAACGTCAGAAACACTAAATTTTACGGAAGAAATTGCAGAAGGAAGGTTTTTTTTTTTAAATTGAAAATGGGCGTGGCCTCGCCCACTTATGGACCAAAAACCATATCTCAGGAGCTACTAGACCGATTTCAATGAAATTCCGTATATAATATTTTCTTAACACCCTGATGACATGTACGAAATATAGGTGAAATCGGTTCACAACCACGCCTTCTTCCAATATAACGCTATTTTGAATTCCATCTGATGCCTTCTCTATATAATATAGTATAGTACATTAGGAACCAATGATGATAGCGGAATAAAACTTTACAAAAATACAGTATTTGAAAAATATGTAAATGACGTATTATGAAATCTCGATTATCACTTTACCATGCGAGAGTATAAAATGTTCGGTGACACCCGAACTTAGCCCTTCCTTACTTGTTTACTTATTGTCTATTCTGGTTGTTGTGGTTCTTTTGACAACAATATTCCATTTTTAGATAGTAAACGATACAATTCTTAATTCACGTTATAATATTGAATTTTTAATTGTTAAGTTGATGTGACTTGTGCAATGAATAGAAAGTGTAAAAATTGATTTGGTATCCAGCTAAAAATATCTTTCTAACCTCGAGAACTCCAATCTATTGAAAATTAAGAACTTTCATCATGAGTTTAGAAAAAATAAAATAAAATTCATAAAAAATTGATTAATCAAGTTGACGAAATAGATCGAAACATCCAAAATTTATTGGATACGGTTTTACCCCGCGACGATTACAAAGAGCTGCTTGAATTGTCCCGAATATTTCTTGGTACTGTCGACCATCAAAGTATTAATTTTTATAAACCTGGAGCTTTCCATCACGCTCGCTGGATGTCGAAAACCATTTACTCATTAAAAATTTACGTTTTTCGAGATGCTTTTGAACTATCACCAGAAGAAGAAAAAAGTTTATTGGACGTTTGTTTATTCGTGGTATTTATATGTGTGAGATTTTGGTATACTGCACCTCTTGCTACAGCGGCTCCGAACCAAGATTTGCAATTTTTGAAAGCAGTTTATGCTTATAGAACTATTGATAAGTGTTTATCTGAAGCTGTATTGAAAAAAATTAAAAACCATTTATAGTAAAAACCATATCAAAAGGATTTTTCTTGAACATTATTAGCAGGCGGGTGCACACCGACCTTAAAAAACATTTAAATCACAAATGCCATTCTCTAACACAATTTAATGTGCCAAATTACAGTTTTGTACCAGGAAATTCACACATATTTGTTACTAAGTGCTATTTCATATTGATAATATATGTAAAAAGCCAACCGAAAGTTTATATATACATATTAGTTATAAGGAACTATTAACCCGAATTTTGTCCCAAGGGAACATAATTATTAGAAAGTCATTATCCTTGAATACCAATTGCATGAAAATACAGTATATGTGTAAAGTTTTAGTCACATATCGTCATTAGTGCTTTACTTATATATGTACTGTTAATTTAAAGATAATTTGATATAATTGAAAATTGTGATGAATGGGAAGAAGCCGTGCTTATACTTTGCAACGATATTTTCCCCATCGGGAAACGATGTTTTATCAAAACACCAAATTCAATTTCTTTAAATGTGAACAAAAATAGAAGAGGTGGCATATTGCACGAGGTGTTTCAGCTCGTTGGCCGGTATGGCTGCCAGTATGTCGCCTTTTGAATGGCCTCTACGTCTATATAACGCTTTCCTTTCATGGGCAAATGCATTTTTCGGAAAAGGAAGAAGTCGCAAGGTGCCATATCAGGTGAATACGGGGAGTGGTTAATGGTTAAAAAAAATGTTTGGTCACATAATAGGTCACAAGCGTCGAATCGAATGTTGGATTCTGAGCAATTTTCGGTCGTCAGTCAATTTGCGCGGAACAAACTGTGCACACACCTTTCGTAAGCCAAATTTTTCAGTCAAAATGCAATAAATCGATGTTTTGGAGATGTTTAATTCCATTTCCATGAACTTCAATGATGATTTCGGCTGGTTTTTGATGAATTCACTCACAGTTTCGATGGAATTTGTGGTGATCATGGATTTTGATTGGCCCACATGTTGATCGTCATTTATGTCCTCACGACCACTTTGAAAACGTTGAAACCACTCGTGCACTCTGCTACGGAATAGGCAATCATCGCCATAAACTTGTTTCATCATTAGAAACGTTTCGGTAAAAATTTTACCAAATATAAAACAAAATTTAATGTTGACTCTTGGTTCGGAGCTCATTTTCGCACCGATAATACAAACATACTGACACTTAAAACGCAATAAATTCACTTCCAATCTATGAAATATCATGAAATTCTCACTGGACAATCCATAAAAATAGCAGATTCTAACGCACCAGTCGACATATAGATGGCGCCCCCAGAGGGCTGTTACTTGGGAACGCACCTTGTAAATATAATTATATAAATAAGTATGTATATAATTATATATAAATATGTTAAACGGCTTTTTTTCATATTCCTCAATGGACTTATAATGTATTTTATATACTACAAACAATAATAAGCGCATACAACCAAACTCAAGTAAAATTTCTCATAATTTGAGAAAACTTAGTCTACAAATTTCTCAACCCCTAACTTAACGTAAATATCGAGAGAAGGGTTCCTACTTTTACTTGATATATTGGTCTACAACTTTGCTTCCGCCGTTTTTTGTAAATTTAAGGCTTTATTGTATAAAAACGGTCCAAAAGTATTTTCCCTTATTCCCTCAAAATGCAATGCTTAATTAACACACGAAATGCTTTATGATCCATTTTTTTGTAAACTAACACAAGTTGTTATGGTCCTTTGCGCGTTGGCCACGGCGAATATCGCATTCGATGGAACGATGAGCTGTACGAGATATACGACGACATTGACATAGTTCAGCGAATTAAAAGACAGCGGCTACGTTAGCTAGGTCATGTTGTCCAAATGGACGAAAACACTCCAGCTCTGAAAGTATTCGACGCTGTACTCGCCGGGGAAGCAGAGGAAGAGGAAGACCTCCACTCCGTTGGAAGGACCAAGTGGAGAAGGACCTGGCTACGCTTGGAATATCCAATTGGCGCCACGTAGCGAAAAGGAGAAACGACTGGCGCGCTGTTGTTAACTCGGCTATAATCGCGTAAGCGGTGTCTACGCCAATTAAGAAGAAGAACAGAAGTTGTTTTATAAAAATTCTATTTTTTTTAATACCTAATAGAAATCATATAGATGGTAGTAGTAGAGTAATAGTATTATCTATGTATGTGTCAGCCTCAGTAAAGCGTGGACGGGTCCTCAGCTGCACTTTTCTTGGAATTAAAAAAGAAAAGCAAAATTTCCCGCAAATGTAGAGAATTCGGCTCAAAAACTTACATTTTCAGTTGAGAATAAGTTTGGGATGCAAACAGATTTCTTAATGTTGACACAAATGTCCAAGATCGATATAAAACGATTTAATCAATTTAATCGACCAGTGCTTGACCTCAGAGACATCTATTGGAAAACGGCGGAAGCAAAGTTGTAGAGTAGTATATGGAAATCTCATTTATCATTTTACTCATATATTAATTATGAAGATTTTAAAGATTTACAGGTTATAAAACGAAAATATATTATAATATATATTATACAAGAGGGTGGAGTCATGTGTAGAAGTTCACGCATGTGAGGAAAGTTCTCTTATTGCCATTCACTTGGGATTTGTCAGAAACGATTCTTTTACATATGGCTCAAGCAGCTCACGACTTCAGGTGTTTGACCAAGTATCCTCTGGGTAGCCAAAGAACATTCGCTTGAAGGCGAGCAACAAGGTTGTGCGCTGGGTTTGGGATCCTCCACGTAAAAAACGCCCGAATGAAAATGTTTAAAAAACCGAGTGGGGAGTGCCGTGTCGCAGCGAAGAGAAAACATGCTGCTCACATCGCAACGTTACGACCAATTGGCGTCATCAACAATTAGTTGTTAACAGTCAAGACTTCGCAGTTGAAGATAATTTCATCTACCTTGGAACCAGCATCAACACCAGTAACAACGTCAGCCCCGAAATCCAATGTAGAATATCTCTTGCTAACTGGTGCTACTTCGGACTAAGTATCCAATTGAGAAGTAAAGTTCTCTCGAGACAAGCAAAAACCAAACTCTAAAAGTCACTCATTATTCCCGTTCTACTACATATATGGTGCAGAGGCATGGACGACGACAACGTCTGATGAAACGACGTTACGAGGGACCAGGTGGAGAAGAAGCTGACTTCGTTTGGAAACTCCAATTGGCGCACTATTGTGAAAAGAAGAAACGACTGGCACGCTGTTGTTAACTCGGCATAACCGCGTAAGCGATTTCTAGGCCAGTAAAAAAGATGAAGATTAATAAGATTATACACTTTTAATAAGAGGGGATAGCTGTTTGTAAAATGTTGACAATTTTATTTTGTATACTGAGTTATCACAGGAATATAAACCCATTATATATATTTCAAAAACATTAATTTCCACTGAGTTAAGATATGCAACCAATTAGAATGCCATAGTGTGGTCTTTAAAAGCATTACGTAATAATCTATACTGTGTAGGTTATTTGAAAATACACACTGATCAACCTTTCTCATTTGGCATTTCTGAAAAAACACCCAAATATAAAAATTAAAAGATGGAGAAAGTGAATTTATTGAGGAATTTTCCCCAAAAATAATTTACAAAACAGGGGCAACAACTGTAGTTGATGACACATCTATATACAATAATTTAAGTAGTAAATGCGTAACATTTTACGAAAAGCAACGAAGATTCATGAATAAAAAAATCATGAAACCATTTTAATAATAATAAACAGTTTACAATAAATGTACAAAAACAAAAACTCTACAGCAAATGAATTTAAATCAATTACGGAATTTTCGCATGCATTAAAACAATTACAAAACTGCTTTTATGAGATGAATGTTTTAAAATAAAGAAAAAAACGAATAATTAAACAAGTAAGGAAGGGCTAAGTTCGGATGTCACCGAACATTTTATACTCTCGGACGATAAAGTGATAATCGAGATTTCATTATCAGTCATTTACAGTCAGCAAAATTCGTATTCATACACCCTATTTTTTCAATAAGAATAAAAATTTTCAAGCCAATTTTGAAATGAAAAACTATATTTGGATGAAAAATTACAGCATAATGCGAAATGTATTGATTTTTATATAAAAATAAATAACATTTCCATAAAAACAAGAAGTATAGTATTAACAAACGCAAAAATCGTATTCATACATCCCTAACTGAAACATATAATCAATAGCATAAATTAGAATTAGAATTTAGTGGGATATCCTTTTTGTATAATAACTGCGTGCAATCGTCGTTGCATTAATTTCACCAAATTTTTCGTCAGTTTTGGAGATATCTTCTTCCACTCCTTTTGCAATGCTTCTTTTAGTTGTTGCTCATTCCTAATATTGTAATTTTTCAACCCTTTTTTAACGATAGACCATAAATTTTCAATAGGGTTTATATCTGGGCTTTGCGGTGGTGTTTTTAAGTAAAATGGACAATTGTAGAAGATCCAAAGACGAGTATCAAGCGCAGTATGTTTGGGGTCATTATCTTGTTGAAACAGGTATCGACCCCCAATCCAAGTTTGTCTGCACTTTGATTCAAATTTGCTTTTAAAATATCAATGTATTTCTTGGCATTCATTATTCCTGTGATGGGGACAAGATTTCCTACTCCAGCTGCAGCAAAACATCCCCAGAACATGACGGAACCTCCACCGTGCTTAAATGTGGGCAAAAGGTATATGCAATGAAGACGTTTATTTTTCTCGCGCCATACTTTTACCCTTCCATCACTATATTTAATATTAAATTTGGATTCATCTATGAATATTACACGTCTCCAGAATCGAAAATCTTTATTTTTGTACAATCTGGCTAATCTTAAACGCTTCATTCTGTTCGTTGCATTTATGTAAGGTTTTCTTGCAGCGGATCTGCTCCTTATTTTTCGTTTTCGAAGAGTGTTACGAACGGTCTGCGCTGTTACAGTCACGCCTTGGAATTCAGTTAACATTTTTGCTAACTTTGGTGCCGAAATTGTTGGATCTTTACGTACCTCTCTCACTAAAAATGACACATTTCTGCGTGAAAGTTGGTTTTTACATTCATTTCGGCGCCTTTTTTTCACTGTTTTATACTTTTTAAATGTATTAATTATATACTGAATTGTTGCATGGCTTCGGTTTATTACTTTTGCAATTTTCCGTAAAGATTTTCCGTTTTGATGCAAATTTAAAGCCAATTGTCGAATATCATTTGGAACTTCCGAACTTTTTCTGCCCATTTTAGAAACACACTTTCTCGTTGACGATCAAATTCAAAATGATGCATAATTTATGACAAAAGAATAGGGCCTATATTCCATGGAACTGAAATATTTGCTCTAGCTAACCGTAATTTCTACGAATAGTGAGTTTGCAGGCTATCGTTTAGTGCATGAATACGAATTTTGCATTCACGCCAACTGAATTTTTCGAATTACTGGAAAATCTTAACTAGGAATGTAAAACAGTTATATTCTATTGCTTCATGTTTGTTTAAGTACAATTAACGTATAAATTCAGATTTTTAGTTTTGATAATTTAATAGAAAAAAAATATTTTACATGTAAAAATGGGGTGTATGAATATGAATTTCGCTGACTGTACATACTTTTCAAATACCGTATTTGTGTAAAGTTTTATTTTTTGATCATCATTGGTTCCTAATGTATATATTATACAGAGAAGGCATCAGATGGAATTCAAAATAGCGTTATATTGGAAGAAGGCGTGGTTGTGAACCGATTGCACCCATATTTTATACATATCATCAGGGTGTTAAGAAAATATTACATACCGAATTTCATTGAAATCGGTACAGTAGTTCCCGAGATATGGTTTTTGGTCCATAAGTGGGCGACGCCACGCCCATTTTCAATTTTTAAAAAAGCCTGGGTGCAGCTTCCTTCTGCAATTTCTTCCGTAAAATTTAGTGTTTCTGACGTTTTTTGTTAGTCCATTAACGCACTTTTAGTGATTTTCAACATAACCTTTGTATGGGAGGTGGGCGTTGTCATTATCCGATTTCTTCCATTTTTGAACTGTATATGGAAATGCCTGAAGGAAACGACTCTATAGAATTTGGTTGACATAGCTATAGTAGTTTCCGAGATATGTACATAAAACTTAGTAGGGGGCGGGGCCACGCCCACTTTTCCAATAAAATTACGTCCAAAAAAATTACGTCCTCCCTAATGCGATCCTTTGTGCTAAATTTCACTTTAGTATCTTTATTTATGGCTTAGTTATGACACTTTATAGGTTTTCGGTTTCCGCCATTTTGTGGGCGTGGCAGTTGGCCGATTTTGCCCATCTTCGAACTTAACCTTCTTATGGAACTTAACCTTCCTTAGCAACTTTGTTGCGAGAGTATAAAAACTTGAAACATTGTAGAAACTATAATGTTTTCAAATGTAGGAATTTCATACC
Organism: Bactrocera neohumeralis; assembly: GCF_024586455.1. Taxonomy (NCBI): domain Eukaryota; kingdom Metazoa; phylum Arthropoda; class Insecta; order Diptera; family Tephritidae; genus Bactrocera; species Bactrocera neohumeralis. Next base: position 18,598,313 of record NW_026089623.1, on the reverse strand, counting down.
CACTCATTCTAGATACGTCAGATATAACAGAATTAATAAATGAAGAACAAGATAGTGCAACAATATCAGATCTAACTGATTTTTCAAAATAGAAAAAAGACAATAGTTGCTTACGCCTAATATCCAAAAGTAAAAAAAACCTTTAAATTATTCAAATCAGTAGATGTAATACAAAACAATGGAAAATGACTAACAAGTGAGGAAGAGCTAACTTCGAGTGCAGCCGAACATCTTATACTCTTGCAACTTGCAAAAATAAAAGCCAGAGAAATACTTAAAGGTGTAAAACCAATCATATAGAGTAAAGTCAGCCGGATGTTCGAAAATCCTAATATTAGTTATACAAGATCTAGGCCAAATTTCCATCAAATTCATCTATTTAAGGCACAAAGATCCACTGTTACGAGTGAAACCCGCTCTCTTACTTTCATTAGGATAACTCACATATTGGCCGATATATGCGGTACAAAGTCACTTCGAAGTTGGATTATCTTTTTATTAAGTATATAGGGGCTAAGAGAAATATTGGTCCGATTAAACCCATTTTTGACATACAGGCATACCTTTATAAGAGAAGGATTATCCCTTAATTTCAGTTATATACATCATACATTGACCGACATTTTCGAATAAAAGTCAACTATAGATACTGGGGATCTTAAGATTCGGTACCTGAGGCTTGAACAGTTTTTATTGGACTTAAACAATTTTTATACTCTCGCAACAATGTTGCTAAGGAGAGTATTATAGTTTTGTTCACATAACGGTTGTTTTTAAGTCCTAAAACTAAAAGAGTCAGATATAGGGTTATATATACCAAAGTGATCAGGGTGACGAGTAGAGTCGAAATCCGGATGTCTGTCTGTCCGTCCGTCTGTCCGTCCGTCCGTCCGTGCAAGCTGTAACTTGAGTAAAAATTGAGATATCATGATAAAACTTGGTACACGTATTCCTTGGCTCCATCAGAAGGTCAAGTTCGAAGATGGGCAAAATCGGCGCACTGCCACGCTCACAAAATGGCGGAAACCGAAAACCTTTAAAGTGTCATAACTAAGCCACAAATAAAGATATTAAAGTGAAATTTGGCACAAAGGATCGCATTAGGGAAGGGCATATTTGGACGTAATTTTTTTGGAAAAGTGGGCGTGGCCCCGCCCCCTACTAAGTTTTTTGTACGTATCTCGGAAACTACTATAGCTATGTCAACCAAACTCTACAGAGTCGTTTTCTTCAGGCATTTCCATATACAGTTCAAAAATGGAAGAAATCGGATAATAGCCACGCCCACCTCCCATACAAAGGTTATGTTGAAAATCACTAAAAGTGCGTTAACGGACTAAGAAAAAACGTCAAAAACACTACATTTTACGAAAGAAATTGCAAAAGGAAGTTGCACCCAGGCTTTTTTTAAAAATTGAAAATGGGCGTGGCCTCGCCCACTTATGGACCAAAAACCATATCTCGGGAACTACTAGACCGATTTCAATGAAATTTGGTATATAATATTTTCTTGACACCCTGATGACATGTACGAAATATGGGTGAAATCGGTTCACAACCACGCCTTCTTCCAATATAACGCTATTTTGATTTCCATCTGATGCCTTCTCTGTATAATATATAGTACATTAGGAACCAATGATGATAGCGGAATAAAACTTTACAAAAATACGGTATTTGAAAAATATGTATATGACGTATAACGAAATCTCGATTATCACTTTATCATGCGAGAGAATAAAATGTTCGGTGACACCCGAACTTAGCCTTCCTTACTTGTTGGTCATAACGTTGCACACACTAAAGATATTGTTAGTGCAAAATTGTATTCCGTTATATTAATTTCTTCTTAATTTGTGTACTGGAAACTAAACGAATCAAGTGGAATAAAATTACACAATGTGGAATGTAAAAAGAATGTCACGTACTAAATTTAGTCAAAATCGATTTGGTCGGGTCCTGAGATATTGGTTTTCCCCAAAAAGTGGTCAGTGCAACGCCCCTTGTCCAATTTACATACCGGTTCCTATAAAGTTCCCTCATACCATCTCAGTATTAAAATTTAATATCTCTGGCATATTTACTTATTGTTTTATCGCGCTTTTAGTCGTTTTTAACATTACCATTATATCGGGAGTGAATCGGAGATATCGTCCGATTTCACACTTTCGGCAGAAGTTTTCGGTTAATGGCGATTTGTGGGCGTAGTTACGCCCATCTACGAACTCGAATTTTTTTTTGTTCTAAGAAACCTGGAGGATGGAGTCATGTGTAGAAGTTCACGCAAGTGAGGAAAGTTCTCTGATCGCCATTCACTTGGGAGTGGCCAGAAACGATTCTTTTACATATGACTCAAGCAGCTCTATCCTCTGGGTAGCCTAAGAACATCCGTTTGAAGGCGAGCTGAAGTAAGAAGACGAAATATCCTCTACATAGGGTTGTGCGCTGGGTTTGGGACCCGCCACGTAAAAAAACCCCCCAATGAAAACTAAACGACAGCCTCGGATGAGAGACCCCCCTTTTGATGACGACCATGGCAAACGAAATAAGGACTTCGAATTGAGGGCATGCACCTGGAATGTCCGGTCCCTTAATTGGGAAGGTGCCGCTGCCCAGCTGGTTGATGTCCTCGTGAAAATAAAGGCTGACATCACCGCCGTCCAAAACATGCGATGGACGGGACAAGGACAGAGCCGAGTAGGTCCTTGTGGCATTTACTACAGTGGCCATATAAAGGAGCGCAAGTTTGGTGTTGAAATCGTGGTGGGAGAGGGACTCCGTCGCCGAGTACTATCATTCACTCCGGTGAATGAAAATCTAGCCACAATCCGCATCAAAGCGAGGTTCTTCAATATATCGCTGATCTGCGCCCACGCCCCGATAGAAGAGAAGGACGATGTGACCAAAGATGCCTTTTATGAGTCCTTGGAGCGCACTTATGAGAGCTGCCCCGCCACGATGTTAAAATCGTGCTTGGCGACTTTAACGCCAGGGTGGGCAAAGAAGGTATCTTTGGCACTACAAACGGTAAATTCAGCCTCCACGAGGAAACATCCCCAAATGGGTTGAGGCTGATCGACTTCGCCGGGGCCCGAAATATGCTTATCGGTAGTACTAGATTCCAGCATAAGAAGATACATCAAGCTATCTGGCTGTCTCCGGATCGAAAAACCACCAACCAGATCGATCATGTTGTGATATACGGAAGACACATCTGCAGTGTTTTAGATGTGCCACGCACGCTACCACAAACAAGGAAGGTTCGACGTCGAGAAACTGCAATCACAACAGACAGCCGAACAATTTTCTACTCGGCTTGCACTCCTGCTCTCTGAGAGCACTCATCAAAAACTCGGTATAAGGGAACTGTGGGACGGCATTTCAAACTCCTTACGTACAGCTGCAACCGAAACCATTGGTTTTCGGAAAGTGCAAAAGAACAGCTGGTACGATGAGGAGTGCCGTGTCGCAGCGGAGAGAAAACAGGCTGCCTACCTCGCAACGTTACGATCGACCACAACACGTGCGGGATGGGATAGATACCGAGACTTGAAGAGGGAAGCGAGACGCATTTTCAGACAGAAAAAGAAAGAGGCCGAAATGCGTGAGTATGAAGAGCTTGATAAGCTGGCCGACAGGGGTAATGCTCGAAAATTCTCCGAAAAAATGCGGCGGCTTACAGAAGGTTTCAAGACCGGAGCGTATTCCTGTAGAACCCCCAAAGGTGATCTAGTCACCGATGCCCAGAGCATACTTAAATTATGGAGGGAACACTTCTCCAGCCTGCTGAATGGCAGTGAACGCACAACGCTAGGAGAAGGCGAACCCGATTCCCCAATCGATGACGATGGAGCAAACGCTCCATTGCCCGACCATGAAGAAGTTCGAATAGCAATTACGCGCCTGAAGAACAACAAAGCGGCGGGGGCCGATGGTTTGCCGGCCAAGCTATTCAAACACGGCGGCGAAGAACTGATAAGGAGCATGCATCAGCTTCTTTGTAAAATATGGTCGGATGAAAGCATGCCCAACGATTTGAATTTAAGTGTGCTATGCCTAATCCACAAAAAGGGGACCCCACAATCTGCGCCAACTACCGTGGTATAAGCCTCCTCAGCATCGCATATGAGGTTCTATCGAGCGTATTGTGTGAAAGATTAAAGCCTACCGTCAACAAACTGATTGGACCCTATCAGTGTGGCTTTAGACCTGGAAAATCAACAACCGACCAGATATTCACCATGCGCCAAACCTTGGAAAAGACCCGTGAAAGGAGAATCGACACACACCACCTCTTCGTCGATTTCAAAGCTGCTTTCGACAGCACGAAAAGGAGCCGCCTTTATGCCGCGATGTCTGAATTTGGTATCCCCGCAAAACTAATATGGCTGTGTAAACTGACGTTGAGCAACACGAAAAGCTCCGTCAGAATCGGAAAGGACCTCTCTGAGCCGTTCGAAACCAAACGAGGTTTCAAACAAGGCGACTCCCTATCATGCGACTTCTTCAACCTGCTTCTGGAGAAAATAGTTCGAGCTGCAGAACTAAATAGAGAAGGTACAATCTTAAAAAAGAGTGTACAGCTGCTGGCGTATGCCGATGATATTGATATCATCGGCCTCAACACCCGCGCCGTTAGTTCTGCTTTCTCCAGGCCGGTCAAGGAAGCACAGAAAATGGGTCTGGTAGTGAACGAGGGCAAGACGAAATATCTCCTGTCATCAAACAAACAGTCGTCGCACTCGCGACTTGGCTCTCACGTCACTGTTTTTTTTTTATTTTTTTTATTTTTATTTTGTTTATACATGGCAACTAGTTCAAATAAAAGAAAGGACTAACAAATAACTTGAATAGGACTTAAAAATATAATTACAAAATCACAAAACTACTATGAGAGTATTGGCAAATTTGAAAGATCGCTGAGTTTGAGGCGTTTAAGTCGTCTTGGTGGTCCATCACTAGAAGTTAACATAACTACTTCTTCGTTACTATGCTGTAGCAATCTTGCACTATGTGCTGTTGCAATTTTTAGTACTTCTGCGTTAACCGAGTTTGCGCCTAGATCACGCTCTATATCAGCACATCTACAATACCAAGGTGCTTTGACATTTAGTCTTAGTCCTTTGGAATTGGTGGATGACTTTCTTATTGTTTGCGTTAGTACATCCCCAGAGTTGTGCACCATAGCTCCATATCGGTCGGAGTATTTGCTTATAGATAAGTAACTTATTTTCGATGGATAACACTGATTTGTTACCGATTAACCAATTGTAATTTTTGAGTCACATGTCCAGCTCCTTACGTTTGTTTTTTACATGAACCGTAGCTTAGTGTCAAGCGTCATTCCTAAGTATTTGGCGGAATTAAAGTGCGGTATTCGTACACCGTCTATGAAAATTGGTAAGTGCTGTATCTTGTTGTATGTGAAAACAATGTGTACAGACTTAGCTTCATTCAGTTTTATCTGCCATTTATTTGCCCATTGTACGACTTTATTTACAGCTTTTTGGAGATTAGTAGTGGACTCGTGTTCACTTCTACCAACAGCAAGCAACGCGGTATCATCTGCAAATGTGGCTGTTGTATAATTGCAGTCTATTGGCAGGTCGTGCGTGAATAGTATATAAAGAAGAGGGCCCAACACACTACCTTGTGGAACTCCTGCTTTTATTTCCCTAAGAATAGAATATTTGTCTTCTTGTTTAACGCGAAAGTAGCGATCTGATAAGTACGATTTTATGATGTCATATTGCTGTTTCGGTAAAATCAGTTTCAGTTTCGAAAGCAGTCCTTTGTGACAAACTTTATCGAACGCTTTTGCAACATCCAAAAACACTGCAGAACAGAACTTTTTTTCCTCAAAGGCTTTTTCAATAATGTGCGTAATCCTGTGGATTTGATCAATCGTAGAATGGTTGGCTCGAAACCCAAACTGATGCGCTGGAATTATGGTTTTTCGTTCAATGATTTTATTGATACGTTTTATGAGAATTTTCTCAAAAAGCTTCGATATTATCGGTAGAAGTGATATGGGTCTGTAAGAAGATACATCATATCCTGGTTTCCCTGGCTTTGGAATCATGATAATTTCAGCAATTTTCCAATAAGTTGGCACGTATTTAAGATGAAAAGCCGCGTTAATAATGTTGGTAATTTTTACTATGCTTATTTGAGGAAGCTGTTTTAGGACCTCGGCAGTAATCAGGTCATAACCGGGGGATTTTTTGTTTTTCAGATTTTTGATTTCCTCACTTAGCTCACTGCTTGTGCAACTTAAGATTTCTTCGCTTTCTTGACTGGAAGCAGTAGGATAATCTACGTGTGTTTCATATGGGGAGAATATTTTGGCTAAATAATCCGAAAATACTTCTGCTTTTTTTAAATCGTCTCTGGCCCAGCTATCAGCACTTATTGTAAGGGGACATACTTGAGTTTCTGGTGTTTGTAGTTTTTTACAGCTTTTCCAAAGAGAGTAGTCAGAATTTTTTCCATTGCTTAGGGACCGAATATATTTTGCGAAACTATCATTTTTAAACTTCTTAATTTTCCGATTAAGATCTTTAGAGACTTTATTTAAAATAGATTTATCAACTAGACAACGAGTTTGATGCCACTTAGGTCGTAGCTTTCTCTTTAATTTAATTATTTCTCTTATATCATTAGGATATTGAAAGTTTACAGCAATTTTCTTTAATTCCGGTGTACTTTTCCAAGCTGCGTGTTGTATACTTGTTGTAAAGTGTAAAATTTCAGATTCTAACTGGCCAGTATTTAACATAGAGTCATATTTACTTTCGTAACATTCCATGATCGTTCTAAGGTATTCCCAATCTGTTCGTTTATTATACAAGGCCGCTGCTTTTTCTTTAAAGATGATGGTTTCGCTATAGCTTAAATAGATTGGAGAATGATCCGATTTAAGGTCATAACCCTGATTGACCGACAAATAGTTCCGGGATATTTTGCCGACAATGAAAAAATCTATCAGGTCTGGAATCTTTTGATTATCTTTTGGCCAATATGATGGTAAGTTCGTCGAGAAAGCGTAACTTCCGATTGACTGCAGTGCTTTATAGAGTTCTCTCCCCTTTGTAGTCGTAAGCCTTGAACCCCAGTGCGTGTTCTTTGCGTTGAAATTTCCACCCATTATGAATCTATACCTGTGTCTGTTTATTAAGTGTTGGTACTCTTCAAATTGGATTAGATGCCTTGGGGGACTGTACACAGAGGTAAGTGAGAGTGGACTCTTAACTCCGTAAATAGTCACTGTTGTAGCTTGAAACTTATCAGTTGAAAGTTTTTCTTCCTCAAAATGTTTGATCGTCTTTTTGATTAGTATTGCACTTCCGCCACAGGCGCAATTGCTAGGATGAATTGTATGGTAAGTTTCATAATTTTTAATTTTAAAATAGGTTTGTGACGTAAAATGTGTCTCCGATATCATACATACGTCAACATTTTCCGAGTTTAGTACAATTTCGATTTCATTTTTATGTTTGATTAACCCATTTGAGTTCCATAGAAGAATTTTTAATGATTTAGTCATCTTTGGTATTAAAAAGATATTTTTCAAGCTTGCATAAGCGATTTTGTAAGGAAGTGTTGAATTCGTCTTGTTTATTGAGTTTCTGTAAGATCTGTGATAAAATGCTGTTGGATGATACATTATCATTATTATTTGCTTTTAGAACATGAGCAAAAGTGAATTTTTTGGTTGTTTCAGCTGTAACTTTAGGATCTTCTTGTTGTTGATGTTCATTGTTTTTTGTTCTAAAGTCTACAGAACCTTCAACTTGTTGGGTTAGACCATCCCCTTTTTTGTGGCCAATTGTGTTAGCTCGTATTTTCTGTAATTCCTTAGCAACAAGGCACCCTCGATAGTTGGCTGGATGTGCTTCGCCACAGTTAGATCATTTAGGCTGCTGTTTCTCTGGTTTCGAACATTCAGATGTTTTATGCTTACCGGCGCACTTAACGCATCTTGGTTGTTTACCACAATAGTTTTGTGTGTGGCCAAACGACTGGCAATGTTTGCATTGTGGTATCATCATAGGTAGTTTTACCGGTTCAATAGAAACAATAGAGTTCAATATAGTTTTGGTTTCATAAATCTTTTTTATGTTCTCCATGGGATCGAATGTTACCAAAAACATATCAAGGGGAGTTTTAGTTTTCAATTGAAGACGATTGACAGCACTCAGTGCATTTAATCCTTGCTCTTTTAAGTCGTTAATTATCGATTTCGGATCAAAAGAGTTGTGTAAATTTTTTACAATAACTCTAATTGGCCGCGTTTGCTTATTCTCAAAGCTATACCAAGATATATTTCTACACGAAAGTGCTTTCGATATGCATCTATAGTCCTCTACGGAGAAAGTATTTACTTTATATATTCCATTATTTAAAAGCTTAATGGTAAAATTGTTTTTTGCTTCTGATTTTGCAATAGCATATAGTTGTTGATAATTGCTGCCTGTGGCATCTCCAGATACCATAATTGGTGGAGGCCGCGAACTATTTTTTGGGTTAAGCGGTTTTTCTATGGCGTTATCTGCTTTTTCCTGAAGATCAGGAGAACACTCCGCTTTTCGTTTTTTAGCTGGTCTTTTTTTTAGAATCCATTCCGTTTCTCTGGCTAGTTCTTCCTCATCCGTTGAGAATTCAACCTTATTTTCCAAATTCTGAATTTTCTTTTCATCAGTGGACTTAAGCTTTATATTTTCGGCTTTTAGAGTATTTACTTCCAATGAAAGTGTTTTACACATTTCTTCCATTTCCTCTAGCTTTTTTGTTAGTTCTTCGATTGTGACGTCTTTTTTGGCAGTTTTATTTAGTTTGCCCCCTCCTGGAGGTGGTGTCTTGATAATTGGCATAATTGATTTTAAAGTTTGCTTATAATTATATTCATATAACAATTAAAGGTAGAAATATAAAATAAACAATACTTGACAACCCTATAACTCAGTTGCCTTGTGAATAATTATTAATCTAAATTTTTAGTATACTTTTAGGCTAAGGTAATATAGATAATTTTTTGTGGCGCCAAAAAAGTCTCCAAACAGCTGATGTTTTCTCCTCTGTGTTCAATAAAGTGTGATATCGGCGAAATTACAAACCTTCCAATCGAAACTAGTCAGTGGTTGTAGGTCGCTGGTTCTGCACTCCAATACACCTGGATACCGCGCTTTGGATTTTCCGGATTGATGGGCAGATTTTGTTAATTTTCTGCCTTTTTCCACCAAAATTATTTAATTTTTTTAGCACGCACAATTACTCACTCTTTTAACAAGCAGAGCTGCCAACAGTCTCACGTCACTGTTGACAGTCATAACTTTGAAGTCGTAGATAATTTTGTCAATCTTGGAACCAGCGTAAACACCATCAACAATGTCAGCCTGGAAATCCAACGTAGGATAACTCTTGCCAACAGGTGCTACTTCGGACTGAGTAGGCAATTGAGAAGCAAAGTCATCTCTCGACAAACAAAAACCAAACTCTATAAGTCACTCATAATTCCCGTCCTGCTATATGGTGCAGAGGCCTGGACGATGACAACAACTGATGAGTCGACGTTACGAGTTTTCGAGAGAAAAGTTATGCCAAGATTTATGGTTCTTTGCGCATTGACCACGGCGAATATCGCATTCGATGGAACGATGAGCTGTACGAGATATATGACGACATTCACATAGTTCAGCGAATTAAAAGACAGCGGCTACGCTGGCTAGGTCATGTTGTCTGAATGGATGAAATCACTCCAGCTCTGAAAATGTTCGACGCAATACCCGCCGGGAGAAGCAGAGGAAGAGGAAGATCTCCTCTCCGTTGGAAGGACCAGGTGGATAGGGACCTGGCTACGCTTGGAATATCCAATTGGCGCCACGTAGCGAAAAGAGGAAACGACTGGCGCGCTGTTGTTAACTCGGCTATAATCGCGTAAGCGGTGTCTACGCCATTTAAGAAAAAGAAGAAACCTGCATACCAAGTTTCATTACGATGTCTCAATTTTTGCTCAAGTTACAGCTTGCACGGACGGACGGACAGACTGACAGTCAACCAGATTTCAACTTTTCTTGTCATCCTGATGATATCCCGATCGCAGAAATTTTTAAAGTTTGAAAAGCCAACTTTATGAATATGTGATGTTTATTTTTGAGAAACGAAAATTTGTTGGTGAAATTTTAGTTTGAATGAAAAAATTCCTATGTTAAATGTATGGGAACTTAAAAAAAAATAGCGACCCCTTAGAGTTAAGCTACAGTGCCTGGCTTGAGGGAGGATTTTTTGTTTGTCAATCACTAACATTTGTGGAGGTAAGAGTTGAAAAAAAAAATCATAAAAAATTTTTTGAAGCACCCTAATAAATATATTTTATTCAGTCAAACTTTCTAAAAAAGAATTAAATATTACACTTTGTATGACAATAATACGTGCTTGTCTGATATGTTAAATAATAGACACCCGAACTCTACAAAATTAAGAGGATCAAACGAATCAATAGCAAGTAAGGAAGGGCTAAGTTCAGGTATAACCGAACATTGCATACTCTCGCAATTTGCAAGGATTAACACCCTGGGTAGTATCTTCAGGTACATTAGGCTTTAAAGTAATATGGGGTCTAGGGTCTAAGCTAATTGCCCAATATTAGCGGTCACTAGTCAACTATAGATACTGTAGGTACATATGGTGACATATTTTAAAGGAATTGTTAGTGCAAAATAAAATTTAATTGCTTCTTGATTTGTGTACTGGAAGTACAATCTAATTGAGTTTAAAATTGTGTTATATAGGAAGTCAGCTTGGTTGTAGTCCGATTTCAATTTCCAATTTTTACACTTTGACATAGCAATATGAAAATAATGCCACGCACCAAATTTAGTCGAAATAGGTCGATCGGATCCCGGGATATCTAAATTCCCCAAAAAATGGCGGTTACCATGCCAATCGTCCAATTTTCAGACCGGCATCCATAAAGCCTTCTCATACCATCTGATAGGTAAAATGTAATGTCTATGGCGTAATTAGTTATTGATTTATTGCGCTTTTAGTTTTTTTGAACAGAACTGTTATCTGGTGTGAGTTTTTGGGCGTGGCAGTCGTCCAATCACTCCCATCTACGGATTAAAAGTTGAAATTATGCTTAAACGAAACCTAAATAAAACCAGATGATTATTTTAAACACGACATAGAAATGGACAATTAAACATTTGAAGAGCAAGCAGTAAATAATCTTGAGTTAGTAATGAACACATGTCGAGACAACGGTTTACAGCTAATCGTTAAAAATGGTAATTCTTGAAAAACAAAGTTACCAGATCACCGGAAAAAATAGAAGCCGTTTTAAATTATAAAGTACCACAGACGCCGAGACAACTCTTAGGTCTCTGGGTTTAGTCCATTTTAGAAAGTTTATATCAAATTATTCTGTTATTGCCAAACATTGTAACGCTTTCACGAAAACATTAGAAAAGAAATCTTGTGTATATGTTTAGCAACATGGATTCTATTGTTACAACAATTCGCCTTAGCCGTTGAACATGGAATTGGTGCTCGTTTGAAATAGGTCAACGCAATTAACCCATCGTTGATCGTTGGCAAAATTTCAAATTTGTTTTTTTTTTTCTAAAATAAGGAAATAAATCTATGAAATTTAAGCCAGTCTCAAAACGAAGAACTAACAGATAGATAAACATTTTTTTTATGGTTTTTCAAATACAAATGCGTTTTATTTTTATCATTCAAAAACTGCTAATTGAGTCATCTCGGGATCGATATATTCATCCAATCATAAAAAATATTAATTTAAATAAAGCTTTACTTTTAACATTGTACAAAGCTTTAACAATATTTATTTGTGATATAAACCCTTTTGGTGGACGAAACTACCTACACGTGTTGTTTATCTCACATTTCTAGGAAACATTGCGTATACGCAACGTTGGGAGTAACAATAGTCAGTTGTTATTGCTACTCAGCATGCCATTCGTGTTAGAAATGTATTGTCAATAATAGGTTCTCGCTATTCAAGGAGTAGTTCTGTTTTGTTTTTATTATTCAGTTGGTTCTAGAACGTTGAGCTAATAGCATAGATAACTTGATACGAGACTCTTTGGTTCAAGAGAGAGCTGTCAAAACTCGCATTTTTTATAACATTTGCCAATGATGCCACTGCTGAAAAATATTAGCTTGGGTATTTAAGAAATTATACAAAACACTAAATTAAACACTTTGAAAATGCATACATATATAAATAATAAAATGCTAAAATGCAAAATCATTAATTAATTTACATAAACATTTATTTTGCCAAAATATGTTCGCACAGTTCAATGAAATTTCATTTCCTCTGGCATCCCGCCTTTTTCACTAACTGCTGGTTGACAGCACCCTGACTGTGTTTTGTTCCCAGCTCAGAAACCAGATCAGGGTGCCCTGCCCGCTGACAAGCGAGAGAGCAAGAAAAGAGAATCTGATCAAATTATCTATGCTAACAGTATCACACAGTAATTTCTAAAAAAACGTTAAGTGAGTGTATACAAACCAGTAAATAATAAGGCGAAATATTATGGCTTGGCAGCGATTACTATCTTCTCAAGAAATTCCGAGTACATTAGAAGAGGAAGAGGATTTACAAGATGCCACTCAAATCGATGCCGTGTACATCCCCCGACGGTTGACAATCTTACAGACGAGGAAGGCCTAGATGATGACGCGCTTGGTGATTTTGACAATATTGTGTCCACTGATATCGCTGGAACATATGAAATACACACCGATTTACCCGCAGAGGCCGAAAACACGCAAGGTGAGCTCGGTCCTTCAACATCGAAGAAGCCAAGACCGTCAAAGAAGTCACCAAAATGTGTTCCAGACTGGAAAAAAGAACATCCGACCTATATGACTTGTCCTACAAGTGATGAAACAGCAATGACACAAAATATTGAAGAACGTGTATGTAGGTGGAAAAACACCTTTTGAAGTATTTTCACTATTTTTTAGTGATGAAGTTTGGGAACAGATTGTATGTTTCACAGAAAAATATGCTCGTGACCATAACAAAAGATTTTTTGGTATATTATTATTGTGTGGCTATCATTCTTTACCAGCAACGAAATTTTGCTGGTCAAAAGATGAAGACAAAAATGTATCAATTGTAAGAAATTGTATGACTCGGAACAAATTTGACTCCATAAAGGAAAACATTCATTTATGTGATAATGTGGATCTGGATAAAAATGATAAATTCGCTAAATTGCGTCCTATTTTCGATGTAATTAACCCAAAAAATATGCAGTTTGGAATATTCTCACACAACTTGTCAATTGACGAAGAAATGGTGCCGTATTTTGGACGTCATTGTTGCAAGATGTTCATCAAAGGAATGCCTGTAAGATTTGGATTCAAGATATGGTGCTTGTGTAGTTCAAATGGTTAGCTGTATTGGTTTATTCTATATGGCGGAAAGTGACGACAATAGAAATGATTTAGGTCTAGGAGAAAAACCTGTTCTGGACCTATTGTCTGTCATTGAAGATCCTCGCAAACATCGCTTTTTTTTTGATAATTTCTTTTCTTCACACAATTTTTTTTGCTTTCTGAAAGAGAAAGGCTATTTTGCCACTGGTACTATTCGAGAAAATAGAACAATGAATAAAACCATGATAAATACGAAAACTCTTCAGAAAAAAGAGAGAGGGTGATTTGATTTCAGCTTTGACCAAAAATGAAGTACTATTAGTTCGATGGAATGACAATTCTGTGGTGAATGTGGTTACTAACAACGCAAAAATCGTTCCATTGGTTACAGCAAAACGTTACGACAGAAAACTAAAAAAAATGGTGAATGTGCCACAGCCCCAGGTTATAGCAGATTATAATAAAAATATGGGAGGCGTCGACCTACATGATAATGGAATTGCCAATTATAAGATTCGAGTAAGAGGGAAAAAGTGGTGGTGGCCACTGTTCATCAATTTGATAGATAGTGTTTTAGTAAACTCGTGGAAAATTTACAATCTGGCAAATGAGCGATCTATGACTCAATTAGAATTTAAATCTTACGTTGCTGTTGGTTTGATGAAAACCGTAGAAGCCCAACTTGAAGATAATTCTCACTTTTTGGATAATTCAAATAGAAATTTAGGAAGACCATCCAAAAACGCATTACCTTCCAATATTCGCTTCGATAATATTGGTCATGTCATAGAGGAGCACAAAAATAAACGTCGAAGAAGATGTAGACAGTGTAGAAGTACAATAATTTATATGTGTAAAAAATGTCAAATACATCTTCATGCTGATTGTTTTAAAATATTTCACTCACGCTAATCGCTATAGTATTAGCGTAAGTGAAATATTTTAAATGTATTTTTATGACTTGCTTGTATAATATAAGTTCGGTAATCCCAACGTTGCGTAGGCGCAGCATTTCACGGAATGAAAAATAATTAATCAATATTTTTTTAAATTATTTTCTCTTTTTTTATGTATGTTTAAACGTAATAAAGAATAAAACCATAAAATATCCATTTATTTTTACCTTTGGGAGTTAATGGGTTAAGATGTTACGGAACTGAATGAACCATTAGAATGTGTCAAGTCCTGCAGTTCCTGACTCATTTACATCATTTTCAGTATCCTTCAAAGTTGAAAACTACCTCAGAAGTCAAATCAAAGCTCCAAAATGAGAGCATGATTTCCGGAAATCGAGAGAATATTATCTGCGACAGGGCTGCTGCTATGTACATCTATTTTGAATAACAACAGGGATACCTCGCTTGAACGGACAGACCGAGAGGCTGAATGTTACACAGGTCCACAAAAAAAAATCGATGAAAGGTTCCTTTGACCAAACAGGGTGTATTACATGTATTTTGGGCCGCTGAAACCGAATCTGAAGTCCGTTTTGCTCCATCACGTAAGGATTTTTTTCTAACCTCAAAATATATGTCGGATTTTACTTGACGGAAAAAAGTTTAAAAATATTAAAGGGGTTTTGAGGGGTCCTTGCTTACGAAATTAAAGACAAATTTTCAAAATACAAAATGGCGGATACAATATGGCCGTCAAAGTTTTCAAAAAATTTTTGAATTTTCAAAAAGTTCTTAAATTTTTAAGAATTTCTTCAATTATTATAAAATTTTGTATCAAGGGATTTTCGAGGTCATTGATTTCGAAATTAAAGGTAAATTTTCAAAATACAAAAAGGCTGATTCGTTTGTATTAATTTATTTAATAGTAACGAGTTTTTTTAGTATCAAATGATCTTCGTAGTGCATTTTATTTATGTGGATTTGAAGTCTCTCTTTTTAGTGACCAACAGTAGTCTGCTAACATGTGGTCATTCCATACCTCCTTATATCTCTTTTCCATCTCTTGTAAATCCTAGTGGAATCTCTCGCCCTGTTCCTCACTAAAGTCACCCAGATTTTCAGGAAAATTTTCGACGTGTGAGTGAGGAAAGTGCAGTTTTAGATGCATTAGGAACATTATGCATTAGGCCTCCCAATTTTTAATTTTTCTTGACAATATTTGCGTAATTAGGATCTTTTGTATTCCCCAAAAATTTTTGTGTTACTTCTCTAAAATGGGATTAGGGTCACGTACACGTACAACTAAACCCATTGCAGACCCACCTTAAGGAGCGTGATCCAGGGACTCTGCCGGATCACGGAACAACTCGGTTGCCCGCCGTCACCACGTGGAGGTGCCCTGGATGCAGGCACACGATATAATTTGTGGGCAGCGGCCCTAAAAACTTCTAGATAATTATCTATGTATGTATATACTAAGTTTTGTGAACATTAAATAAATTTTTATACATCCGACAGCCACATTGGACTTTCTATTTTGTATTTTGAAAATCTGACTTTAAATAAGTGATCAGCGACCCTAATTTTTTCGATTTTCGAGGTCATGGATTTCGAAATTAAAGATAAATTTTCAAAATGCAAAATGGTGGTCAGAAAAAAAATTCTTGAACTTTCATAAAACTTTGCACAGAGGGGTTACAAAGTTTTACGAAAGTTCAAGAATTTTTTTTCTGACCGCCATTTTGTATTTTGAAAATTTATCTTTAACTTCGAAATCAATGACCTCGAAAATTCCTTGATACAAAATTTTATAAAAATTGAGGAATTTCTTAAAAATTGAAGAATTTTTTGAAAATTCAAGAAATTTTTGAAAATTTTGAAGGCCATATTGGATCCGCCATTTTGTATTTTGAAAATTTGTCTTTAGTTTCGTAGCAAGGACCCCTCAAAACCCCTCTATCCCAAAATTAAGCTAAATCCTTTAATATTTTTAAATTTTTTGCTGTCAAGTAAAATCCGATATGTATTTTGAGGTTAGGAAAAAATCCTGACGTGATGGAGCAAAACGGACTTCAGATTCGGTTTGAGCGGCCTAAAAAACATATAACACACCATGTTTGGTCAAAGGAACCTCTCATCGACTTTTTTTGTGGACCTGTGTTATCATTATTTAAATCCCCATATAGATTTCCCAACGAAATGGTACAAACACGTGCAAGAGTCCAACAAACAATGAATTTGACGTTTTCAAGAAGTATAAACACATCGTCTTTTGAATTATTGATAGGCGCAAAGATGCGAACAAGTAATGATTCCCAAATACACAATCGTATTCAGAAAGAAATCACAGACTAATACCCTTGACAGACGCCAGGGTTAATCCGGATTAACTGCGCACTTCATCAGATCCAAATTTGTAGGTGACAGAAAGCTGATTGTCATTTTTGTAATATTTTCAATGAAAATGGATAGAAGATTAACACCAATTTTTACAAAAACATATCAAAGCGTTATTTTTAAAATTGCATCATAACATGACATGAAAATTAGAAAAACAGCTGTCAGTGCTGCTTGTTTTCACAATAGATTACAATTGGTCATTTTTGACAGTGGTGCTAACGAAAATTCTGCTAACTCTCTAAAATTTTGAGGATTAAATGGGAGTTAGCAACAGAGTTATCTTCACTAACTCCTGCATTAATCCGGATTATTCAACAAATAACGCATTGAAGCTCAGATGCACATCAGAATAAAATCGATGGATTGGTGGCATTCAAACACATGCAAATTAGTAGTAGTCTTTAATTAAATCGGAAATATCTGAGGCCATACCAAATAACAATAACAAGAGCAAGAATTTATGATGTACGCTAGCTCAAAAACGTAACAGGTCCTATCAGCGCAACAACTACAGCTGCGACGTATCAACAACTGCGACAACAGGATGGCCGTTTGTGGGAGTTGAAGTTTTAATGTGAGAACAGTTACGTAAGAAGAGATCTTTGAGGCGGCAAGAGAAAAGGGGGAGTTAAAGACTTTCACGGAAGATTAAAGATGTGTGCCGTAAATACGACGTGATAGACTTATTCATTCTAAACAAATGCCAATAATCTAATTGCCATTTTACTATAACTTTTAATTAATTTTTAAATTCAAATACAACAATAAAATTTCTCTTAATCTATTGTATAAGTAAGACAAATATTTCATTCAGTTATCCTCCGTAATAATAAAAAAAATACGCCCTATCAAGTAATTTCTAATCGGAACAAGCGGAAGTTTAACTGGCTATTCAGGAACACCCACATTACAAGACGAGGTAAATTTCGAGTTACTGTCTGCTTGATCCCTCTCCATGCAAACGTAAATTTTATTAAAAATTAACATATTTTTTGAAACTTGGTAACTTGGAACTTTCCTACAAGGTGTGTTCCAAAGTAAACAGGCCTTTTTGAGTCTAGCGCCCTCTGGTGGTACCACCTATTAGTCGACTGGTGCGTTAGAATCTGCTATCTTTATCGATTTTCCAGGAAGACATGACATTTCTTGTCAGTATGTTTGTATGATCGGTGCGAAAATGAGCTCCGAACAAAGAGTCAAGATTAAATTTTGTTTTACAATTGGTAAAACTTTTACCGAAACGTTTCAATTGATGAAACAAGTTTATGCCGATGATTGCCTATCCCATAGCAGAGTGCATGAGTGGTTTCAACGTTTTCAAAGTGGTCGTGAAGACATAAATGACGATCAACAAAATCAGCCGAAATCATCATTGAAATTGATGGAAATGGAATTAAACATCTCCAAAACATCGATTTATTGCATTTTGACTGAAAAATTTGGCTTACGAAAGGTGTGTGCACGGTTTGTTCGGCACAAATTGACTGACGACCAAAAATTGCTCAGAATCCAACATTCGATTCGACGCTTGTGACCTATTATGTGACCAAAATTTTTTTTTTAACCATTAACCACTCCCCGTATTCACCTGATATGGCACCGTGCGACTTCTTCCTTTTCCGAAAAATGCATTTGCCCATGAAAGGAAAGCGTTATGTAGACGTAGAAGCCATTCAAAAGGATTGCGCCGACATACTGGCAGCCATACCGGCCAACGAGCTAAAACACTCGTTCGACATGCTTTTGGATCGTGCAAAAAGCTGTATTGAAGCAGAAGAGACTATTTTGAATAAATTGATTTTGCCAAAAAAAACATTTTTTCTGTTTTTAT
Organism: Bactrocera neohumeralis; assembly: GCF_024586455.1. Taxonomy (NCBI): domain Eukaryota; kingdom Metazoa; phylum Arthropoda; class Insecta; order Diptera; family Tephritidae; genus Bactrocera; species Bactrocera neohumeralis. Next base: position 18,579,770 of record NW_026089623.1, on the reverse strand, counting down.
ACCCTGAACAGTAGGCCGGGTCGATTTGTGGGGAGACAAAAAAATCGCCCATTGATCTATGAAAATCATATTCTAGGGATCAAAATAAGAAACTTTGCCGAAGGAACCATACCTCTGAACGAATTCTGGTGTCCCCCAATTTGGGTCGAACTTTTGAGTAGGGGCAAATTTTGAAATAGAATTGAAATTACCATTTCATTCTTATTACCTCTAAAAGTGAGGAGAACTAAAGCAATAACCACTATGGTATTTCAAAAAAAATAATAAGTGAAGTGACCATTCCATAACCAAAAAGTTTACAATGAATCCACCATCCTCTACACCGCAAGATGAAGCAACTACATCAACAACTATCGAAAACCCAATGAGTCATATACCCAAGCATGATGTTACTGTTTTTGGTGTGTCTACTGATTTGACTGATCTTAATTTACCAACGCATCTAGATATCTTGAGATATTATTTTTACTTAAGCGAACGTGCTAAAACAGAACATAGAAAGTTTTCCCATAAATCATTCACTATTCAAGTACAAGATAAGTTGATTGGAATTTGGGAAAAACTTGGTATTTAAATAATGCTGAAAAAAGGTGGATGTAATAAATTGAATAAATTGCTTGACAAGTATCAAGAGCAAATCAAGAGAAGAAACAACACCCAACAATTTACAGAGTATGTAAAATCTCTGAATTTTTTTACATTGGAACATGTAAATGCGATTTGAAGGCAGCTCCATGTGCATGCGGCTGGGTTCCCGAACGCCTCAAAGAGTTCATGCACGATCAACATAATCAGAGAAGTCTAACAATGAATGCATTTATGATGGAAACTGAAAAGCAAGGAGCAACGTCTATGTCATCAATGCCAACATACCAAGATCCCGATGATTCAACATACGCACCGCCACCGGAAGATATGGATAGAAGCACAAGTTCACAATACACAGAGAGATACGATTGTTTTAACTTTGCTTTGGTATGTGACAGATTTAGTGTGCTTGACAGAGTAATATTGGGAACCGCTCTTTTGCAACATTTTAAAATTAGAGATAAGCATGGGCAACCTCTCATCATAGATAAATCGAAAGTTCGCAGAGAAAAAGAGAAATGCAGACAAGAAGTGCTTCGCAAACGGTTAGATGATACCAATTTGTTAGCGTTTTCATTCGATGGCAGAAAAGATGATACTTTAACGATAGATAAAATTGATGAGAAGTATCATACTAGGATGGTAAAAGAACCTCATCTTGTTATTTTGAGAGAACCCAATTCTGAATTGATTGGTAACGTAAGACTGGAACATGAAACCGCTGAATACAAAACAACCAAATTAAATGGTTTTTTCAACGATAAAAATATATCACTGGATACATTAATTGGAATATGCACTGACGGTGAGCCAACAAACACTGGCTCACACGGTGGAATTATACGACGATTCGAATTGCTGTTAAAAAGACCATTGCATTGGTTTGTTTGCCTTCTACACTTCAACGAACTTCCGTTTCGGCATTTGTTTGAAGCTTTGGATAAATCAACCAGCACTGGACCAAGATCGGCAACCGGAAAACTGAGCCGTCAAATCGAAACTTGTGAAACTCTTCCGGTAATTTATTGCTATCACTCATTTATTATAATTGTCAACCATTTTTAATTATTTTATTATATTGTATTATATTTTTAGATAGTGGACGGCTTCCAGAAAATTGAGTTGCAAAATATGCCCCCTGCTTCAGAAAAAAAAAGAATTTTCCACCGATTCGAAGTACTTATACGACATGGCCCATGCAATTTCTAGGTGGCGTGGTTCCGGTGGATCTGGCTAACATCAAACCAGGGAAAATTGTACATTCTCGGTGGCTCACCAAGGCCGCTAGATTATTGCGATTATATGTGACAACGGAAAATCCAGATGCAAATTTAAGAATTCTGGTTGAATTTATAATTAAATGTTATGTGCCAATGTACTTCAATATCAAGTATTACAGCTCTGTCGTGTACGGCAGTGCATTATTTTTCAAGTTCATTGGTTGGTCACGATTTCTAGAACCTCGTTTACGCAAAATTGTCAATCAAGTAATTAAAGATAATTCATATTATGCGCATTCGGAAAATATCTTGTTATCAATGTTGTTTGATGATAGGAAAAAAAGCGCGACTGTGCCATCAAGAAAATTCTGCGCTATCGAACCGATGTTGACGAGCCAATGGAACTTAGAGTTTATAAAAAACCAGATATAAACTTTAATTGCACAAGTTATACGGAAATGATCAATTTGAATGATATAAATATCGTATTAGCACCATCATTCACGCGAAGCATTCCGTACGATACATTGAAAGAATATTTAAATCAAGATGATCCACCGTTTAATGATCCAAAAATTCCAACACACATACAAGGAACGGAACGACATGTTCAATTGCTAGCTAGCGTTTCCAAACGGGTTATACCGGAAAATGTAGAGGCTGTTATGGCGACGACATTAGAGAGCCGTGCGAAATTGCCCAGACTTGAAAGTAAAAAAGACTTCAAACAATAATTTTTTTTAGTTTCCTTTCTATAACTCACTTAAATTAATTTTTTCATTTACATATGTTCTGACTAAATAAATTTCTTAAGAGAAATAATAGATATTATTATAAATAAATAAATAAAAATAAAGAAAAAACATAGCCATTTAGCTGATTTTTTCATGTAAAGGCCAAAAATGGTGATTTTCTGAAATGATTGTATGGGGAACCCCCCAGAGGAGTTCCAGGGGGTGTGCCACTGGCATGGGTGGATCGGCCGTCCAAAGGTAGTGGGGTTCGGTTATACATTTGGACTCGATTGGAGCACTCTAAATGGGTCAAAGTGGGATTTTTCAAAATTTGCCCCTAGCCAAAAGATCGACCCAAATTGGGGGACATCAAAATTCGTTTTAGAGGTATGGTTCCTTCGGCAAAGTTTCTTATTTTGATCCCTACAATATTCATAGAGCAATGGGCGATTTTTAAATTGACCCGCCCTACTGAACAGGGTATTTTAAGTTTTCCACGGTGCTTGTAACACCCAGAAGGAAGCGTCGGAGACCCTAAAAAGTATATATATAAATGATCAGTATGTTGAGCTGAGTCGATTTAGCCATGTCCGTCTATCTGTCTATCCGTCTGTCTGTCTGTCTCTCCGTCTGTATATGTACGAACTAGTTCATCAGTTTTTAAGATATCGTGTTCAATTTTTGCAAACGTCATTTTTTCGTCAAGAAGCTGCTTATTTGTCGGAACTGCCGATATCGGACCACTATAACATTCTTGTATGGAAAACTTTCACATTTGACAATGTATCTTCACAAAAGTTGGCACAGGTTATTTTCTAAGATAATAATGTAATATACGAAGACATTTTTCAGATCGGCTTACTATAGCATATAGCTGCTATACAAACTTAACGATCGGAATCTAATGCTGGTATGGAAAACTTCCCCATTTGACGATATATCGTCACGAAATTTAGTATGAGTTATTTCATAGAAATAATGTAATATCGGAAGATTGTAATTATTCCGATTGGCTCACTATAGCATATAGCTGTCATACAAATCCGAAAAAATTGTTCAGATCGGATTACTATAGCATACAGCTTCCGTACAAACTGAACAATAGTTACTAAAAGAAATGCACCTGTGAAGGGTATATTAGCTTCAGTGCAGCCGAAGTTACCTTTTTTTTTGGTTTTTTTTTTTAAGTCCTGTTTACTGTGGAACGCACCTTGTAGCAACCAAGGGACGTTGGTATTACAGATGGGTTATTCGGATCATTGCCACGCCTACAAAACTTCATAAAACGAAAACCGGTAAAGTACTATAACTAAGCTTCAAATTAACATATAAAACTGTAATTCATACAAGGATCGCAGTAGCCAGAAGCACCTACAGACTGTAAATTAAAAAAATGGGCATGACCCCGCACCTAATAGGTTTAATAAATAGAGCTAGAAAAAAATTATAGCAATTTCCTCCAAATAACGGTTATGTTGAAAAATACTAATACTTTTTAAAATATCCGGTAGATTTTGTACCATATACGAGTATACTGGTCAGTATATGGTAATCAGTGAGCATTTTTTTCTGATAGATATACATACATATATATTTATGTAAAAAAAGTATAAAAATAACTGTAAACTCGAAACTTCTTATACGAAATATAAACAATAATCAAGTTAATGCTTGCACGAACGGGGGGCTGGAGACACAGTCAACCGGAATTCAACTCGTAGTGTCATCATAATCAATTACGAGAATAAAGATTAGTCGTCGGCAAGAGAGGAATTGTACACAGTCGCAGTTAGCACGAAATTGAAGACTCCAATTAATTAAAATTCATGAATATTTCTCATTCTTCGTTTAAAGAAGTAGATCAGCTTTTACAATTGTGCTATGAAATTCCAACACCTGTTTTAGTATAACTCCATATCTATCTCGATTTGCTTTAGGTATTACAAATAGCCATTACGTAAACAAAACTATATAATAATAACGATAAACGAATAGATTGTAAACGCCTCAGAATCATTAAAATCTAAACCGGAAAGACTTAAGAAAAATACATAATTGTATTATATGTAAAAAAACTGATTACATTTACATACTAATTCACATTAATATAGTTGCCAAGAAAACCATTCGGCCAGCCCAGAAAACTAACAGAATAGAATACAAGTTGAAAGCGTAAGAGTCTGAGAAAGGCCTGGGGTTGCTATTTTTATTTCTGCTGTCTAAATTATCAGCTATTTTTTGCTTTGTTTTTTATAAAAGCTTCGAATTGTTAAAATAAAAATTCTATTCAAAAAACATTTAGGTCTTTGCGAGCAAATTTCTGCTAGTTTTCAGTTTATCCGTTGTTTTGTGATGCAACTTGTGAATTAGCTAATACCACTTGAAAAAACAAACCCGTTATCTACATTAATTCAATTATGAACGATCTCTTTTTTTATTTCAGGCAAAACTCGCACGAAGGATAAATATAGAGTGGTATATAACGATTTTCAGCGATTAGAGCTTGAAAAGGAATATTGTACATCAAGATACATAACTATACGTCGTAAAACTGAGCTGGCTCAAATTCTTTCTTTATCCGAAAGGCAAGTGAAGATTTGGTTTCAAAATAGAAGAGCTAAAGAACGAAAGCAAAACAAAAAAAATGCTGATACTTCCATACTAGCTGGTTCAGTTTCTCAATGTGACCACCCGAATTCAATTGTCCCAAAGCCAAAAATAGAACCAGGGCTTCACCTCCAACACACTTTACATTCAATGACAACTATAAATATGCCAACTATTGGCTTGCACCGCATAAGTCATCACCATCCGTTCGCAGTAGGAACCCCACCTTCACATCCAGTGCATCCACAACATACAGCGTTGTCAGCAGCTGTAACAACATCAATGCCACTTTGACAATACTGCAATCACATTTTAAAATAGTCAACATATAATATTACAATATTGCAAAACATACAATAAAATTTTTGTAATAGTTGAACGGTATTAAACAACTGAAAACACTTTTAAAAATAAAAATCTAAATATAAAAGAAAACACAAAATACACTTAAATGGTTCTTATTCTTGTTGTCTCAACTATTATTTCGAGTGCCATTCAATGCTCAAGCAGCTCACACTGAGAAGACGAACCGTCCCTCCTCAGGGTTGTGGACTGGTTCTTTTTTTTCGTATCACTGAAAAGAAGAAGCTTCGGATAAGAGATCCCATTTTGATGACGACCATGGCAAACGCATTAAGGATTACGAAAAAAAAAATAATAATAAAGAAGTAAGGAAGCGCTAAGCTCGGGTGCAACCGAACTGTTTTATACTCTTGCAACTTGTCCAGTTGCAAAGTTAGGGAAATACTTTAAGGTGTAAAACCAATCATATGCAGTAAAGTCAGCCGGATTTTCGAAAATCCTGATATTAGTTATATAGGAGCTAGGCCAAGCTTTCGTTCAAATTTATCTAGTTTAGGCACAAAGATACTCTGTTATGAGCAAAACACGCTCTTTTATTTTCATTGGGATAACTTATATAAATTCAAAAACCTTTATTTAAGTATATGAGGGCTAAGGGAAGTATTGGTTCGATTGGTCTGATTCAACCGATTTTTGATATACAGACATACCATTATAAGAGGATGATTCTCCCTTAACTTCAGTTATATACACATTGACCGACATTTTCGATTAAAAGTCAACTATAGGTAATGGTCCCTAAATATTCGGTGCCTAGGGGATTGAACAGTTTTTAATGGAATACAACAAGCTATGGTCATAAGGTGGCACATATTAGAGAAATTATTTGTGCAAAGTTTTATCCCGTTATATTAAATGCTTCTTGATTTGTGAAATTTATAATTGTGCTAAATGGGTAGTAAGCGTGGTCGTTGTACAACTTCATTTTTGCAATGTAGCATAAGGATGTAAGGAGAATTCCATGTACTAAATTTTGTCGAAATTGGTTGGTCGGGTCCCAAGATATGGGATTTCACCAAAAAGTGGGCGATGCCACGCCCATCCTCCAATTTTCATACTGGCTTTCATAAAGCTCTATCATACCATCTCAGTGGTAAAATTTAATATCTCTGGCATATTTAGTCATTGATTTATCGCGCTTTTAGTAGTTTTTAACAGTACCGTTATATGGGAGTGAGCCGAGTATTTTTCCAATTTCATCCATTTCCACACTGTCGGTAGAATTTGTTATAAGATTTGTACTCAGCAAATGTGGTTGTTGTAGCTTAAGTGGCTTAGGAGATATGTCCATTAAACTTGTTAAAGGGCAGGCCACGCCCAGTTTTCCAAAACATTTTTTCCACAGGTGTCACTTGATTTTGCGATTCTCTGTACCAAACTACAGCTTTATATCCATATTTAGTGCTTAGTTATCGCACTTTATATGTTTTCGGTTAATGGCGGTTTGTGGTCCGATTACGTCCATCTACGAACCCGGATTGTTTTTTGTACTAAGGAACCCACATACAAGCTTTATCTAGATATCTCAATTTTTACTCAAGATACAGCTTTCACGGACGGACAGACAGACTGTCAACCGGATTTAAATTTTTTTCGTCATTCTAAAAACTTCTTTATATACAATCCTATATCTATCTCGCTTTGCTTTAGGTGACGTACAACCGTTACGTGAATAAAACAATAATGCTCTATAGCAACTAGTTGCAAGAGTATAAAAAGGGAAACTCGACTATAATCGCATGCACCAACTACGATGTCTTAAAACATAACTCTGCGTAAATAATGTCTACAAGGTTTGATACGTCCTTTTTAAAAATACCCCGATACTGAATATCATTCTAAAATTTTTTCTAAGGACAATGTAGTGTTGAAAATGGATAAAATCGGATTGAATATCACTAGTCACTCCATACGTTCTAAAATTATTGGTCTCAAAAGACTTGGTACATTATATACAGTACGCTACGGTATATCTAGGTCGGCAAAAATCCTCTTAGCTGTATCCTCAGCGCGGGTGTCTTTTAGGCATTGGCTGTCGCTGCTTACAATGTCATGATCTCAATTTGGTTTCTGGCAAAGGCATTACATTGTAGGCAGGCGACTCCTAGCAAAGGCTGACATATCTTCCCAATCAGGTTGCGGTGGTTTTAGGGCTACTGCCAAACCAGCTTTATAGCGCACGGGTGCGTTCGTCCATGAATACTCTGACGATGAAAGCGCTGTTAGCATTAACCCAGAAATAGAAAAAGAACTTCTTCGCTATCCTGTGCAGCCTCGGTTCCCACTCTGGTAACAGGAGAGGGTCCCGGAAGAAGCCACGCAAAAAGGGGTTGAAGGCAAAAGAGAGATACAAGGCGGCGGTCGGAATATGCAACCGCTTCGAAGCAAGTTCAGCCAGAAGGAAGAAGAGATGAAACGGCTGGTTTGGGCGAGAGAGGAGGTGAAGAACGGCCGGGCACATTTCGCCACTTGTAATAGGTGTTATGCTTTGGACACAGCGAATGCTAATCGCATTGAAGAGCATATCGCTGAAAAAGAGGAAGCGCAAAGACGTAGCTGGGAAGCTAGGCGTCAACAACGCGGACGACAAACCGACAACGTCCAATGCAGCGGCGGCGCCCAGTGAGATTGCGAAACGGCATTTGACCGTCGCGTTCAGAGTACATCCTCCAGATCAATAAAGCGCCTGAGAATTATCTGTACGCGAGGTTGGGGGATAGCGTGGGGACGGGAAGCATGTTTCTTTGCCTCAAGAAGCGCCACCTCGCGGACGGAAACAAAAACACGCTGGAGACGGGCGAAGTAGAAAAGGATCTCGGAATTGAAGAGATCATGGCTACTTCACTTGTCCTACAGGAAGTGGAGGTGGAGGCAAAACCCAGTCAACAGCCTGATGGTGCCAAACCAAGAGCTGAGGGTACACCAAGTGAACCTCTACAAGAGAAAGATCGCCTCGGCTGAGCTTCTTCTCAATCGAGGGAAGGAAAACGTGGATTTACGCCAGGAACCATGGATTGCATCGGGTAACGTGGTCGCTGGGCTGAAGTCACATAATTATATAACATACACCCCAAGCGTAACTAACAAGGGAAGATCAGCCATTTTGGTTAGGAAAAAACTATTTTCACACATTGATTACACTCTTTCCACAGTTGACCTGACGGTTGTGGCGGTGAAGGGTGGCAAGGATGAATCTCTACTTCTTACATCCTGCTACATGCTACAGTAGAGCGAGGCGTCAACAGCAGAGCTCCAAAGTTTGGCGGCTAAATTCAGCAGAAGGAAGCAGGCGTTGATGGTGGGCGCCGATGCTAACGATCATACAGTTTGGGGTCCCACTTCAATCAACGAGGTGAGTCCCTACTTAATTATATTTTACAAAGTAATCAATCTAATCGAGATGAGGAACCTACCTACATAGGACCCACTTCTAGAAACGTTCTACACATAACCCTATACATGCACTGGTATAAAACTGGAGAGTGCTGAGCACACCGTCGTTCTCTGACCATATGTACATATACTTCTCCATTAGATCGGAATCAAAGATCAGAAACGAAGTCAGGAGAAATCCCTTCTAGAGGCAGATACTATAAAGTAAGAGACTTAGACCTTGCGTGCACAACTCATATGAAGAGCTTGAAAAGGGCGACATTGTATTTACGAGCGCCATAATTACAGCTTTTCCCTGGTGAAACAAAAAGCTTGGGTCTTGCAGACGCAAAGTACGGGAACGCTTCAACTGGGCCAAGCTATCAGAAAGCGAGGACTGTTAGAACGAATATAAAGATCTCCTAAGGGACTAAAAGAAGTTAGTGCGCAGAACAAAGCGAGAATCCTGGAAAAACTTTTGTAGTTGATTCAAAAAGACTGGCTAAATGAGTATCAGCCTTCCCACTTCTGCCCGTCAACACCATCCCACACATCTTTGTACGCAACATTGGTACGCCACATTCCCCACACTCACCACATCATTATTTGTTACTCACATTATACACCACGCTCTAACACCCACTCAAGATAAGCATTTTGGAGAAACGATTGAGAGAGCGTCACTTTGCCAGCAAAAATCAAATGGAGAGGGTCTTGAAAGAAGAATGGCTTAAAATCGATACAAAGGTAACCAAAAATTTGGTGAAATCGATGCCAAGACGTTTAAGGGAAGTTATTCTTCGCAGAGGAAAAACAAACAAAATATTAATTTTTCATTATTATTACGTTTTCATTGAATTTTTTTAAATGTCGAATACTTATTTTGCTTGCTTAATTGCTTTTGAATATTAATACCGTTAACTTTCTGATTTAGTTTGTTTTTGTGTTACAATAATTTCCACAATAGAAGCTGAAATCATATTTGTACCAAATCATTCAAAAGTTATTTGTTTTTGTTGATAATATTGTTTTTATGCATCACTATTCGCAGAAGTCGTTACATATCGAATACTTTTTTTGACAGCTGTATATACATACTTACAAATAAGTGCAGAGGTTAAATACCTGCACATTACAATTTCTCTTCTTCGGTATATTCGTACCGCCAAAATTAAATTTCTAGACCAGTGGTCGGCATGAGAGGATCTGTCACTGTGTTGGTGAGCACGAAAAAAAGTAGCCCAGTGAGAAATTGGAATTAAAATTAAGCATCGAATCTAAATAATTAATAGTATAATAAAAATTAACAAAATGTCTTTTAAGGATATATTCCCTATTATTTTTAAAAGACTTGGACAATAAAAGGCATTGCATGGCACCAAAGCCATTTAGAATCATAAAATATTTCTCGCAGGGCATATTTGGTTTTGCGCAATAGTCTCGCGTGATGTTAACTCGACAACGACTGAACGATAGAGCGTAAGCGTACGTGTGAAGTTAGTTTGCAAAATTTTGCTATGAAATGCCGACCACTGCTATAGTTATACAAGTATATAAAAACTTCTAAACATATATCCCACACATAGCATATAATTAATACATTAAAAATTATAATAAAAACTTCAAATTTAAAGGAAAGTTATTGCAATATTTCGCAAAAATAAACTGTGCGGCAATTCAAAACAAATTATAACAATTTTTCTTCTAAAGAAATACTGGTTTATATACATAAACAATATATGTATATTATTTACATGTATATGAACATATATTCAAAGTCCTAATCGGCAAACAATTTTTAATAAAATACCTCTCTCTTTGTGAAAAAGAACATGAAAAGTGCACATAACACATATGTACAATACATTTAAGAAAAAAATTATTTTAATAATATTATTATTACAATAATAATAAACATAAACGCCATCGCAAGTAAATACAACTGCGAGTTATAAGAACTATAAACGCGGATTTTATTAATTTTATCGGAAATAAAAACTCTATTTACCTAAAAGAGTTTTCGGTTGATAAAGTTCTCAGTATACTCTGAAAAAAAATATATATATAAGATATTTTACAAATTTATATTCTCTAAATGAATATAGATTCAAAAGAATCTAAAACATTTCAATTCTTGAAAATTCCCAAAATGATTTCTGACGATAAGAGTTCATGTACACCTTCAGAAGCTACACGCTCTAAGCAAGGTGCTAGAAAACAAAAGAGGGGGAAAGACATATCATACTCTAAATTCATTTCTGAAAGTGACTGTTTAATAAAATACTGCACTCGATTGCTTCTTCGCCGATCCAAGAAAATTCTGAATCGGCGCTAAAAATAAAAGGCCAAACAATTGAAAATTTTTGGACACGTCTCCAAGCTGCAAATGACGCAATTGTAGATACTGACGATTCAGATCTACCAGAAAACTTTGACACGTTCTACCCGTTATCGTCAGAAATAATTTTGTACCACCGGTGGTACACGCCGCCAGATAAACGAAGTGCACAGGCAAATTCATTTATCTGGCGGTGTGTAGCACCGGCGGTACACAAATGTTTATACTTTTAATTCAAAAACCATGCTAAAAAAACCATACTAAAAAAACCATACGGTACACAAATGTTTATACTTTTAATTCAAAAACCATGCTAAAAAAACCATACTAGAAAGAAATAAAACAAAATAGATTGGAAATTATAAATTTATATTTATTACAGGTGTTTTCAACATAAACAAAATTTATTTTTGCAGTTCTTTCTGAAGCAAGAAAAAATTTAGTTATTTTCAAAAGTAAAAATAATAATTCTTCAAACTTAGTATCTAAAATAAAAATTAGATTCTTCAAAGAGCGCAGAATCTGTTATAACACGACTCCAATCTTGCTGAATTTTGTCTGAATCCTCACCTTCCGACTCCGATGATGAATATATTCTACGAATTTTTCTTCGAGAATTTTATATTTTCTATAAGTCATCGTCTGAATTCATAATTCCAATGGTAAATTTTGATAGAATAAATTTCCAAAAGTTAGAGTGGTTATTAAAATATTTTAGAAATCGCTATTCAACTAACCGAACACCTTCAAAATTCACAAAATTGTCAGTTCACAATAACGAAAACTATTGCGCAGTAGAAAACTTCCGCGAACGAACAAGTTGGTTTTGCGTGCATATTGCGCAGTAGAAGAGTTCCGTTGAACGAACAACTTGGTTTCTCGTGCACGCGCTGTATACGAAGACGCAAAAAATGCCCCGGGTAGAACATGTTAAATCTTCTGCTTACGCCAAATTTGAAAACTGCTTACACCAGTATGAAAACACAAAAATTATGATCGCAGATCAACTAAAACTCATTAAACCAATTCGCACCTACTCCCCATTCGAGAGTAGAGCTGCCACAAATACAAGCCCAAGAAGCAAGTTCTGACATTCACCTCAAAGTGCCAGGATGCGATACAGAAATATTTCATGGAGTTTATGAACAATGGCCGTTTTTCCGGGACTTGTTTACTGCCGTGTACATAAACCATCCAAAATTATCGCAAGCGCAAAAATTGTATAGAGCCCAAGTCAATAACAACAACAATTTAAATAGAAGCTTTTTCAAAGCACAATAGTTCACATCTGAACAGAACAAACATACGTCATGCGAACTACATATGTACAGGAGGATATAAAATTAATCTTGCTAGAAGTTTAAAAAATTTAATATGTATAAACGAAAGGAAGAATTTGTCAGGTCAAAAAGACTCTGTATAAACTGCTTGTCCCACGCACACAACGTTACTAATTGCAAATTTAACTGCGTATATTGTCATAAAAGACATCATTCCATGTTACATTACAACATGTCTCCCAACACACCTCAAGGTAGCGCATTCTCAAGAAAAGACACGGGTTTAGTTGCAACAGCAACTCCCGAAACACAAAATCTCGAAATTTGCCAAGAGACACCATGCTGCTCAAAGACATTAAAAACTCAAACGCTACACAGCGAGAATCAAACTAAGGTATTACTAGCAATAGCAGTTGTCTCCATCGAACACGGAGGAGAACTGTTTAAACTTAGAGTCTAAATAGACCAAGGATCACAACGATCATTTACTCTAAGGCATAAAATAAACTAAAACTGCCAACAACGAAAGCTAAATTTGAAATTACGGGAATGGGCGGAAGAGTAGTACAAAACTCTAATAAAATATGACCCATTACCCTAATTTCCCCCCAAGCGAATAAGCGCATTCAAGCAGATGCTATTGTCTTACCGCAACTAACAAACATGCTTCCAAGCTAACAAATAAATAAGCAAGCAAGCATTGGGATAAGGTTTCACACCTGACTCTAGCAGATCCCAACTGCAACACCCCAGCTCAAATAGACACCCTAATAGGCAGCGATGTTATACCGCAAATTGTATTAGAAGGTGTTGAAAAAATCTCAAACACCCTTCTAGCTCCGAACACTATCTTCGGTTGGATACTAAGTGTACTAGTTACTGAAACAGTTTCTACCATGACAACTCAAGTTGAACAAATATCCAACGAATACCTTAAATCACATTTGAGGAAATTTTGGGAGTTAGAAGAGCTCCCCCCCATTTCGATTACAACACCAGAAGATCAGTATTGTGAAGACTTTTATAAAGCCACAACTACTTGATCAGATAATGGTCGGTATGTCGTACAACTACCATTAAAACAACAATTTCCAGACACACTCGCCTTAGATCACTCTCGCACCTCTGCAATACAGCAGTTTCTAAGTATGGAAAAAAATCAAACTTAGTAAAGGTGAGCTGAAACAAGATTATGATAGTGTCTTAAAATAACATCTTCATGTAGATCACATGGAGGAAGTAAGCCCATGTGAAAAAATCATAATAGGCAAATATTAGTCATTCTAATTGCCACATCATACAGTAGTAAAGCCTGACAAAAAAACAACAAAAGTTAGAGTTGTCTTCAATGCCTCAAGAACCACTAGATCGGGGAATTCCCTAAATGACATTCTATTTACGGGACCCACCCTCCAACCAGATTTAAAGCTCCTCGTATTAAATTGGCGTATATACAAATACGTATTTAGTGAGGATGTCGAAAAGATATATCGAAAAATAGTCCTACATAAAGACGATCAAGATTTTCAGCGAATTATTTTCCGAAAATCTGCCAATAGTCCACTACGCGACTTTAAATTAAAAACAGTAACCTTTGGCGTAAACTGTGCTCCATATTTAGCCATTCGTTCACTCCGCGAACTGGACACAAATTCAGTATTTCCTCTGGCAACACAAGTGCTAAAAACACAGACGTATGTAGTCGATATCCTGTCGGGAAGCCACAGCCTTCCACTAGCATACGATAGATTATCACAGGTAATAAATGCCCTCAATACCGCAGGGATTCCTTTAAAAAAGATTACAGCCAATCACCCAAATATTTAAAAAAATATTCCTAAAGACCATTTGTTGGATACTAATTTCCTTATATTCGAAAAGGGAAGTACAACACTAGGCATCCAATGAAATGCGATATCTGATCAATTTTCCTATACTACAAAGGATAGCTTTCGCCAATTATGATACAAGCAAAAATCCTGATCCAAGAATTATGGCTAGACGGAACCGACTGGGATGAACAACTGAAGCCTCTTCCCTTAGAAAAGTGCTCCCAGTTTGCTAATAACCTAAAAAACATTTCGCAGATACAAATTCCATGGTGGGAAAACTATTCCCCCGAATATAAAGTGGAACTACACGGCTTCTGCGACGCCTCTGAATAGGCATATTGTGCCACTATCTATGTGCGCACATAAAGTGATATTGCAACCACAAGCCACCTACTGGCGGCAAAAGCAAAAGTTGTACCTCTAAAAACGATAAGTCTACCACGACTTGAACTCTGTGGTGCTCTGCTACTAGCAAAGCTAGTTTCCATGGTGCAGACCAACTTGAGCATGGCAAAATACAAGTTATATCTATGGTCCCATTCCGAAATAGTTCAAGCCTAGTTGGAAAAACCACCACATGCGTGGAAAACATATATTTCTAACAGAACGTCTCAAATACTTGACATAGTAGGATCAGCCACTTGGCGACACGTAGCCAGTGCTGAAAAGCTTGCTGATCTAGGTACAAAACAATGCAAACCTCTGCATGTCGCCACCTCGACCCTCTTTTGGAATGGTTAACAGAATCTCCTGATTCTTGGCTACAGTCGCCCATGCGCCACATAATTGCCCCAGAAAGTCGAAAAATCCACACTTATTATACAACCTTGGATGATACTGATATTTTTGAACGATTCTCATCGTTCCCCCCTGCGCTCAGGGTAGTCGCCTATATGCTCAGATTCATAGAGCGACTCAAGCATAAAGTTAAAGGTGCAACCCATCCCCAATGCGATACTTTGATGCACCAAGACTTGCAAAAGGCAAACTCGCCCTTATCGCATCAACCCAAACGCGCTACTTCAGCCGCGACATTTCATTATTAAGAGAACTGAAGCCGATTGATAAAAAGAGCTCACTCTTAGTATTAAATCCATTTCTAGACGCGAAAGGTCTGCTTCGAGCGAATGGTCGGCTTGCTAATTCAAGCCTAACATATAATAAACGCCACCCTTTAATTATACCAGAAAGGTGTCCGTTTGCCACCTTGTTCATCGCATACATCCACATACTACTGCTCCACGCCGAACATCGCCTCATGCAACATATGGTTCGCCAAGAGTTGTATATACCCCGACTTAAGCCCCAAATAAAGAAGTGCATTTTCATGTGCAAGATCTGCACTATGCATAAGCAGAAAATGCGAAGCCCTTCCACCTGAATGCTGCAATTTTGCTCCGCCCTTCACCACCACAGAGGTCGATTTTGCTGGGCCTTTTCAGATAAAGGCGTCCATGCTAAGATCTCGCACCCTAGTGAAGGACTATGTGGCTGTCTTTGGATGTTTCACGACAAAGGCAGTACACCTTGAGCTATGTACTAATCTGACAACGGAGGCTTTTCTCGCGGCATTTGCTCGCTTCGTCGGACGACGTGGCTTTCCATCAAAAATAATGAACGATAATGGCAAAACATTTATCGGAGCACAACGAGCTACAGAAAAACAGTTTGTAGATTTCATGAAACAAATCTCACCTGACATTGTCCAAAAACACGCTCCGCTAGGTATCAATTGGCAGTTCATCCCCCAAGTGCTCCTCATATGGGCGGTTTATGGGAATCAGCTGTAAAAAGCTTCAAAACTCATTTCAAGAAGTAGCTGGTAACTATAAATTCAATTATGAAGAATTTATGACATTGTTAACTACAATTGAACCCGTTCTCAACTCACGGCCTCTCGTAGCTCTCTCGCAAGATCCCTCAGATTTCACTGCTCTCAATCTCAGCCATTTTTTTAAAGGAGCGCCCATTCTGGCCACACCTGAGACAGTCGTGGAGACGCTCTCCTTATTAAACAGATGGGAAAGAATTAAAATTCTACATCATGAATTCAGTCGCCGATGGAAAGAAGATTATTTAAAGAACCTTCACAGAAGGTATCCGTGGAAAACACCAAAAAAGCGCATCTTCTTCTTCTTCTTAATTTGCGTAGACACCGCTTACGCGATTATAGCCGAGTTAACAACAGCGCGCCAGTCGTTTCTCCTTTTCGCCACGTGGCGGCAATTGGATATTCCAAGCGAAGCCAGGTCCTTCTCCACTTGGTCCTTCCAACGGAGTGGAGGTCTTCCTCTTCCTCTGCTTCCCCCGACGGGTACTGCGTCGAATACTTTCAGAGCTGGAGTGTTTTCATCCATCCGTACAACATGACCTAGCCAGCGTAGCCGCTGTCTTTTAATTCGATGAACTATGTCAATGTCGTCGTACACCTCGTACAGCACATCGTGCCATCGAATGCGATATTCGCCGTGGCCAATGCGCAAAGGACCATAAATCTTTCGCAGAATTTTTCTCTCGAAAACTCGTAACGTCGACTCACCGGTTGTTATGAGTGACTTATAGAGTTTGGTTTTTGTTTGTCGAGAGAGGACTTTACTTTTCAATTGCTTACTCAGTCCGAAGCAGCACCTGTTGGCAAGAGCAATCCTGCGTTGGATATCCAGGCTGACATTGTTGGTGGTGCTAATATTGGTTCCTAAATAGACGAAATTATCAACAACTTCAAAGTTATGACTGTCAGCAGTGACGTGAGAGCCAAGTCGCGAGTGCGACGACTGTTTGTTTGATGTCAGGAGATATTTCGTCTTGCCCTCGTTCACTACCAGACCCATTATCTGTGCTTCCTTGTCCAGCCTACAGAAAGCAGAACTAACGGCGCGGGTGTTGAGGCCGATGATATCAATATCATCGGCATACGCCAGCAGATCTTATAAAAGATTGTACCTGCTCGATTAAGTTCTGCAGCTCGAATAATTTTCTCCAGCAGCAGATTGAAGAAGTCGCACTATAGGGAGTCGCCTTGTCTAAAACCGTGTTGCTCAACGTCACTTTACACGGCCATTTAGTTTTGCGGGGATACCAAATTCAGACATCGGGGCATACATGCAGCTCCTTTCGGGCTGCCGAAAGCAGCTTTGAAATCGACGAAGTGGTGGTGTGTGCCGACTATTCTTTCACGGGTACAAGATTTGGCGCATGGTGAATATCTGGTCGGTTGTTGATTTGCCAGGTCTAAAGCCACACTGGTAAGGTCCAATCAGTTTGTTAACGGTGGGCTTTAATCTTTCACACAATACGCTCGATAGAACATTATATGTGATGTTGAGAAGGCTTATCCCACGGTAGTTGGCGCAGATTGTGGGGTCTCCTTTTTTATCGATTAGGCATAGCACACTTAAATTCCAATCGCTGGGCATGCTTTTGTCCGACCATATTTTACAAAGAAGCTGATGCATGCTCCTCATCAGTTCTTCGCCGCCGTGTTTGAATAGCTCGGCCGGCAATCTGTGGGCCCCTGCTACTTTGTTGTTCTTCAGGACGGCAATTGCTATTCGAACTTCTTCATGTTCGGGTGATGGAACGTCTGCTCCATCGTCATCGATTGAGGAATCGGCTTCTCCTTCTCTTGGTGTTGTCCGTTGACTGCCATTCAGCAGGCTGGCGAAGTGTTCCCTCCATAATCTCAGTATGCTCTAGGCATCGGTGACTAGATCATCTTTTTGTGTTCTACAAGAGTATGCTCCGGTCTTGAAACCGTCTGTAAGCCGCCGCATTTTTTCGTAGAATTTTCGAGCATTACCCCTGTCGGTCAGCTTATCAAGCTCTTCGACGCAAATGCGTCTCGCTTCCCTCTTCAACTCTCGGTATGTATCCCATCCCGCAGGTGTAGTGGTCGATCGTAACGTTGCGAGGTAGGCAGCCTGTTTTCTCTCCGCTGCGACATGGCACTCCTCGTCGTACCAGCTGTTCTTTTGCTCTTTCCGAAAACCAATGGTTTCGGTTGCAGCTGTACGTAAGGAATTTGAAATGCCGTCCCACAGTTCCCTTATACCGAGCTGTTGACGAGTGCTCTCAGAGAGCAGCAGTGCAAGTCGAGTAGAAAATCGTTCGGCTATCTGTTGCGATTGCGGGTTCACGACGTCGAACCTTCCTTGTGTTTGTTGGCGTGCTTTTTTTGCTGCACAGAGGCGGGTGCGAATCTTGGCTGCAACAAGGTAGTGGTCGATGTTAGGACCTCGGAGCGCACGCACATCTAAAACACTGGACACGTGTCTTCTGTCTATCACAACATGATCGATCTGGTTGGTAGTTTTTCGATCGTGGGCGCAAATCAGCGATATGTTGAAGAACCTCGCTTTGATGCGGATTGTGGCTAGACGTTCATTCACCGGAGTGAATGATAGTACTCGGCGACGGAGTCTCTCTCCCACCACGAATCCAACACCAAACTTGCACTCCTTTATATGGCCACTGTAGTAAATGTCACAAGGACCTACTCGTCTCTGTCCTTGTCCCGCCCATCGCATTTCTTGGACGGCGGTGATGTCAGCCTTTATTTTCGCGAGGACATCAACCAGCTGAGCAGCCGCACCTTCCCAATTAAGGGTCCGGACATTCCAGGTGCATACCCTCAAATCGTAGTCCGCGAGGACATCAACCAGCTGAGCAGCCGCACCTTCCCAATTAAGGGTCCGGACATTCCAGGTGCATACCCTCAAATCGTAGTCCGTATTTCGTTTGCCATGGTCGTCATCAAAAGGGTGGTCTCTCATCCGAGGCTGTCGTTTAGATTTCATTGGGGGGGTTTTTTACGTGGCGGGTCCCAAACCCAGCGCACAACCCTATGTAGGGGATATTTCGCCTTCTCACATTAGCTCGCCTTCGAACGGATGTTCTTAGGCTACCCAGAGGATACTTGGTCAAAGACCGGAAGTAGTCATCTGCTTGAACCATGTGTAAAAGAATCGTTTCTGGCCACTCCCAAGTGAATGGCGATCAGAGAACTTTCCTCACTTGCGTGAACTTCTACACATAACTCCATCTTCCAAAAGTGCCTCAGCTTGGAGATTGTGTCTTGATCAATGACGATTGTATCCCCCTACCGAATAGCGGCTTGGCTGCATAGAGAAGCTTTACTACAGCTCCGATGGTCATATTCGCGTAGTCGATCTCCGCACGCAAACTGGAACACTAACCAGGCCGGTCGTTAAACTATGCTTTTTGCCAACAGCCGAAAAAACCGATATATAAACCGTAAAGAATAAACCGAGAAAAAACCGCAAAATATACTACAAATAATAATTTACTAAAACCAACAAAATATCATAAAGGATCGATCCACATAACGACCCACTCATGCCAAACCACGTGGCAACATTAGTTCACAAATATATTTCACAAATATATAATTATAATAACCTCTTCTATAGACAAATATGAATATCGATGCGGCAACAGCACCAATGCCAACCATCCGTTCGGCTGTCCATGTTCCACGCCCTGAAGCTGTCCCAACACCAGCGCCGCGAACCATCGCGGCAACAACGCAGTGCGACCCGAGCAACTCCGACGTCGCTACCGAATGAGCCACCTCGCATTCGGTGTCCTCTGTGTTGTCGCTGTCACAGGATGCCACACTGCGGCATATTTAAAGGGATGCCACCTCAGCAACTCCAGCAGGTTGCCCGGGCCCATGGCCATTGCCTGAGTTGCCTGTCGCCTACCCACACAACACTGGAGTGTACGTCCGGCTATGTGTGCCAAATGTGTATTCTTACGCACCATACTATTCTACACCGCATCACCATCCCCGAGACCGGACGACACTCTGCCCCGCGCAACCACGGGAGTAAAAGACGTTCCAAACGACAGCCACCGCGAAGGTCAGTAACCCTTCAGGACGACTTGCGTTCGCGACACCACCACAACGCAACACGGCGGCACCGTACAAGGCCACAAACCCGCCGTCCAACCGATCTAAGCAGCGTGATAGCTACGCTGCAACAACTCCAGCCTTTACTAGGCTAAATTTTTGCCTTGGGGGGCCAGGATGGCTAATTGAAGGTGTTGCCAAGAGGAAGCAACTTAATTTCTACTTAATCGAGGGCAATGGCTTATTGGTCTACCAGATTAACCTAACCTAACCTACAGTATATTTAATAATAAATAGGAAATTTTATAGCTATGCTTTATAAAAACTCAAAAAACCAATTTAGGGAGAGCTAAGCCGTTATAGGAAAAACATGCTTTCTAAATTTTATTAAGATAACTCACATATTGGCTGATCAATGCGGTACAAAGTCTCCCGGAAATTCAAAAATTGTTGTGTTAGGTACTTATATGGCAGCTAAGGGAAGTTTGGACCTGATTCAACCCATTGTGGCAGACATACTACTTTCAAGAAAGCATTCTCTTTGAATTTCAAGTATATATTAGGTTGTCAAAAAAGTCTTACAGTATTTTTATTGAATTTTTTTTCTATTGAAATTGAAATGAATTTTTGATGACTCATGCCCAGCTCTTGACCGATGCTACGGCTGCTACTATGCCGGTCTCTTTCGACCAATTCAGCGATTTTATCGCAATTTTCGACGACAGGCCTTTCGGAGCATGGTGCATCTTCGACCACCTCTGCTCCAGAACGAAAACGTTGAAACCATCGTTGTGCAGTGGAAATGGAAACTGTATCGGGTCCATAAACTGCACAAATTTTATTGGCGGCTTGAGATGCATTTTTGCCTTTATCGTAGTAGTACTGTAAAATATGCCGTATTTTCTCTTTATTTTGCTTCATGTTAGCGACGCTATAACTCACGAACGATTTAAAAGAAACGACAATCAATCAAACACGTGTTAGCGCGTGAAATGACCTAATATCTCACACATTGACCAATGTTTTCGGCAAAAAGTTAAGCACTGGGTTCACATATTCTGTACCTAGGCACCACGGCACTCCTCGTCGTACCAGCTGTTCTTTTGCACTTTCCGAAAACCAATGGCATCGGTTGCAGCTATACGTAAGGAATTTGAAATGCCGTCCCACAGTTCCCTTATACGGAGTTGTTGACGAGTGCTCTCAGAGAACAGGAGTGCAAACCGAGTAGAAAATCGTTCGGCTGTCTGTTGTGATTGCAGCTTCTCGACGTCGAACCTTCCTTGTGTTTGTTGGCGTGCGTTTTTGCTGCACAGAGGCGGGTGTGAATCTTGGCTGCAACAAGGTAGTGGTCAATGTTAGGACCTCGGAGCGCACGCACATCTAAAACACTGGACACGTGTCTTCCGTCTATCACAACATGATCGATCTGGTTGGTAGTTTTTCGATCGTGGTCGCAAATCAGCGATATGTTGAAGAACCTCGCTTTGATGCGGATTGTGGCTAGACGTTCATTCACCGGAGTGAATGATAGTACTCGGCGACGGAGTCTCTCTCCCACCACGAATCCAACACCAAACTTGCACTCCTTTATATGGCCACTGTAGTAAATGTCACAAGGACCTACTCGTCTCTGTCCTTGTCCCGTCCATCGCATTTCTTGGACAGCGGTGATGTCAGCCTTTATTTTCGCGTGGACATCAACCAGCTGGGCAGCCGCACCTTCCCAATTAAGGGTCCGGACATTCCAGGTGCACACCCTCAAATCGTAGTCCTTATTTCCTTTGCCATGGTCGTCATCAAAAGGGGGGTCTCTCATCCGAGGCTGTCATTTAGATTTCATTGGGGGGGGTTTTTTACATGGCGGGTCCCAAACCCAGCGCACAACCCTATGTAGGGGATATTTCGCCTTCACACATTAGCTCGCCTTCGAACGGATGTTCTTAGGCTACCCAGAGGATACTTGGTCAAAGACCGGAAGTAGTCATCTGCTTGAACCATGTGTAAAAGAATCGTTTCTGGCCACTCCCAAGTGAATGGCGATCAGAGAACTTTCCTCACTTGCGTGAACTTCTACACATAACTCCATCCTCCAAAAAAAAGTGCCACACCTTGGAGATTGTGTCTTGATCAATGACGATTGTATCCCCCATACCGAATAGCGGCTTGGCTGCATAGAGAAGCTTTACTACAGCTCCGATGGTCATATTCGCGTAGTCGATCTCCGCACGCAAACTGGAACACTAACCAGGCCGGTCGTTAAACTATGCTTTTTGCCAACAGCCGAAAAAACCGATATATAAACCGTAAACAATAAACCGAGAAAAAACCGCAAAATATACTACAAATAATAATTTACTAAAACCAACAAAATATCATAAAGGGTCGATCCACATAACGATCCACTCATGCCAAACCTCGCCTACCCACACAACACTGGAGTGTACGTCCGGCTATGTGTGCCAAATGTGTATTCTTCCGCACCATACTATGCTACACCGCATCACCATCCCCGAGACCGGACGACACTCTGCCCCACGCAACCGCGGGGGTAAAAGACGTTCCAAACGACAGCCACCGCGAAGGTCAGTAACCCCTCAGGACGACTTGCGTTCGCGACACCACCACAACGCAACACGGCGGCACCGTACAAGGCCACAAACCCGCCGTCCAACCGATCTAAGCAGCGTGATAGCTACGCTGCAACAACTCCAGCCTTTACTAGGCTAAATTTTTGCCTTGGGGGGCCAGGATGGCTAATTGAGTATCAGCCTTCCCACTTCTGCCCGTCAACACTATCCCATCTTTGTATGCAACATTGGTACGCCACATTCCCCACACTCACCACATCATCATTTGTTAATCACATTATACACCACGCTCTAACACCCACACAATGACATCACCCACTCATCAATCAAGAGAACAGCACACACCATCACCAATAACTTTCGCCGAACCAAAGTAACAAAAGGTCAAACAACACGATCAAAAACCTCTCTGGCGCTACGACATCGATCTGATTCACACACGATTTCTTTTTGGCTACCTTTTTTTACATTTTTCACGAACAACTTGTTCAAAATTAAAACTTTTATATACCTATGCTTATAAATAAATTCTAACGTTTACCTTTTCTTGCGAACCGCTTGTTAAATTCAAATACTTATATTTTATATGAAAAAACCTTAAGCTTTTTTAAGGTTGAAGTGCTACACGTTGGACTCACTAGTATGCGCAACTAAAAGCTAATTGCCTGTGCTATTTCGGTTTAAAAAATCCCGGTTAAAAAAGAACGTCCGTTCGCGATTATAGTCTTTTATACAATGATAATCTTTATTCCAACAGTTCATTAGTTAGCCTAAATCTTAACCTAACGGCTTAGACTAGAGGTAAGTATGTACACAAAAAAAGGGGTAAGTATATAGTTCTAATTCAATTCAGCATCTTAAATTCATTGTAATAGATTATTCTAGTACATAAGTAGTAGATTATGGTTATACTTGTATATTACAAAATTCGTAAGTATTTTACATAATGTAAAAAATTTTATAATGCATACAATTATTTTAACAAATTAAGTTCTTAAAATATATTTTTTGATTTATAAAGTCGCATGACGCAACATCGGCCACCTTGACAGGATCATGATCCTTCAACTTCGACAGGCAGCAGGGCGAGCTTGTGAATAGGGCGCTTAATAGTGCCTGCCTTGGTTGCCACGTCTGCCACTCGCACCTTTCCGTCTAGTCCTTCTACGGTTGCGGCGATTCGTCCTAGTGCCCACTGCTGCGGTGGCGTGTTGTCTTCGTGGACGAGGACGAGATCGCCGGGCTGCAGGTTGCGTTTCGGGTGCAGCCATTTGTTGCGCTGCTGAAGACTGGTAATGTACGTTTTGGACCACTGTCGCCAAACCTGTTGCTTGAGACAGCAAACAAGTTGCCATCTCTCGCAATAGCGAACTCGGTCCGTTGACACTTCTGCCGGTGGTAAGGCTCGGAGGGAGCACCCTATTAATAGGTGTGCTGGAGTCAATGCTTCGCCATCGTTGGGATCCTGGCTCAACGGTGCGAGGGGCCGCGAGTTGAGGATGGCCTCCACTTCGGCTATCAGTGTTCCTAGCTCTTCGGCGGTGAGCAGCACGTTGCCCATTGCGCGCACGGCGAGATGTTTGGCGGACTTCACTGCCGCCTCCCATAACCCGCCGAAGTGCGGCGCCCTCGGTGGTATAAAGGCGAATTTGAACCCTTCTACGGCGGCGAATTTCAGTACTTCTGGAGACTGGGACAGAAACGCCTCTTTGAGTTCGCGCAACTTGCGATCGGCGCCGACGAAGTTCGTTGCGTTGTCGCTGTATATCGTCTGTGGCATCCTCGGCGACCAATGAACCTTTTTAGGGCGAGAATAAAGGAATTAGTTGATAAGTCAGAGACTAATTCTAAGTGTACTGCTTTAGACGTGAAACAAACGAAAACTGCGATATAGGTTTTTACGGGTGGTCGACCGCGTATTTTTAATGTGGTATAAATTGGACCACAAAAATC